>NW_021637763.1:0-41814 GCF_004799145.2 Neltuma alba
ATACTTTCGATATGTATTATGGACACAATAACTTCACAGGACACAAGAAAGAGCATTTCAACCCCCTACTACACTGGTTGACATGCACAATGACACTAACAAGCACCAAAGTAGACACACGGACGCTGAAAACAAGTACATCAAGATGCACAAGACAAAAGCTAGCATTCAAGAGGCTAGCCTTCTCCTAAGTTCCTTTCCAGAAATTCCCCTCCTCCTTTACTTAACCTTCATACCCTCTACTGGACAATCAGTCTCTCTTTCCTATTCAACAGCCTCAGCTTTCACAATCTCCTTCACTCCCTTTTGTCTCCTACCATGTGCTGGGGCTACATAGGTTGAGGCCCATAATGGATGATAGGACCCAAGGAGGTGTGACGTCGAGGCTACCATCTTGGAATGAAAATTACTAAGGGTAAAGAACCACTCTTATCATACCCAGCTGTTCATCCAGTTTGCCACAAAGTTTAGTTATCTCTCATAATATTCATCTCCTGCAACAGCTGACATCTCAGGTTGCACCTTGACATTTCTTTCGTGTTTCTCATTGGTTGAACTTTTCGCCGGTGGCTCTTTCTGTCACACTTGCCAATTAGCTTTACGTTTGATGCCAAATAATAGGACCAAGGAGGTTTGCGGAATCTATGCTCAAAAAGTGTGCTATCAAGGGGGAAGAACCATTCCCAATAAAAATGATACCAAACACTCTTATATTATTTGATTTGAGACTTACACACCCTCTAATACCCAATTCCGGTCAACTTCACTTCTGAATTTTATAAAATACATTTGCTTAGTGTTCTGAATGGCTAGATGTATGCTATATCTGTCGACATGGGTTGCCTATTTGTTAGGATTAAATTGTGTCATCTAAAGGGTTGTTGGTTCGCGATGGTGTTAGCAACCATTCACCAATTGCTATGTCTTTGCTATTGGGCTGGAATAACTCATCTGTCTACAATTTTAATCCAAAAGGGAAGTATGCTGTGAGTTGGATAATAAGGGCCATTGTGTTGGAATTTTGATCTCAGGCTGTCCAGCAAGTTCTAAGACGGGAACTGGAGCCCTGGGAGACAATTGCCGTGGGAGCTTTATCTGGGGGCTTGGCTGCAGTTGTCACAACTCCCTTTGATGTTATGAAAACTAGAATGATGACTGCACAGGGACGGTCTGTGTCAATGACCTTAGTAGCCTTCTCGATACTACGCCACGAGGGTCCCCTAGGCTTATTTAAAGGAGCAGTGCCCAGGTTCTTTTGGATTGCTCCTTTAGGTGCCATGAACTTTGCAGGATATGAATTAGCAAGGAAGGCCATGAATAAAAATGAGGAGCTAAATGGGGACCTGCTGTCTCAGAAGAAGGTGGACAGTTCTGATTAATGTGTAATCTACAGCAAACCAATACCGGGGGGCAAAAAAAAAAGTGCTTTTGAGTTCATAATAGCAATTTCATTTTGAATCTGCCGACATCTCTTAGATACCATTCCGTTTCCTTGGTCATTCTATACTTTTTGGTTCTGCCAACTATAGCAGTATGATTGTAATCCATTTTGTATTGCACTTGTAAATTGCCTCAAGGGAACGATGTTAAATTAATTTGTTCCTCCTAGTGTACAGATTTTAATCATTTCTTTCTGTTTTCATCTTATGAATTCAGTTTGAGCTATTAACGCATTCAGTTGGTGTGAATATGCATTCTTTCTTTTACCGTCGTCCGTAGTTAAAAAGAATATACCCACTCAAACGGTTTCTAGAATTTTGTTTATTTTTAAGGACATTTTCCTTAACTCCAAGTCAATCTAAATTTAACGGTTAACGTTAATACCTGCTGGTTAAAGAGTGACATTATAATGACTTTAATACTTGAGGAATACCATTGCTCCGGTGAAAAGTTTACAATATTGAAGGTAAAATAATATATATTATAAGATTTTAATAAGTTTTGACAATTGACTTTTAAATAACAATACATTTTTGTAAAAAAAAAATTTATAATTTTCAGTCTTTTTCTGTTATTTTCCTAATATTATTTATTTGTTCTCATGAAATAATTGAACAATAGGAGGCTAATGTCGGGGGGCAGAAACAGGACTAATGGACAAATGGGCAAAGTATAGCATCAAATTTTAACTTCATGATCTTCCTAGCATCAAATAGTGTAGAAACAGCTGCAAATTATTCGCACTTGGAAATTTCTGAACTCCATTCATTTTAAAATAACAATAAACTGACATTATAACCCCACACCCATTTCTGTCCAAATGAGAATTGAAGTTCTGTTTTTCCCAAATAAATTACAATTTCAAACAATAAACGCTCTTATTTCCCACGACAATATGATAATCCCGCCCAGGTTTCTCATCCAAATTGTGGCCACAAATTCGTATCTTGCTGTCCTCTGTGTAAAACGAGTATCAATGCTTCTCCACAGTCGAGAAAAATGGGAGTACGGGTACATATTTAGCAGAAGCAAGGCAGACATTAGAATCTTCATACAGGCAACAAATTTTATTAAGGAATCGGTAACGCGTCATTTCCTTGAAATGGTGCATGTGAAAATCAAAATACACATCATTTTCTCTTAAGTAAAGCTCCACAAAAATTCCAACAACTCAGAAATTGGCTATTTGAAGAAGCCTTAAGATTGAAAGAGCACTGCATTACAAAGAAATTGATTGAAGTCACTAGAATTATTAATGAACCAGCAAGGAAGACAGCAATTTCTGATGTTTTGCTGCTTTCTTAAAATTTACCGAAATTAATAACCCCAGTAATCATTCCTGATCTCATCATCAAACTTCTTCTTCAGCTCAGGATGCTTTTCAAAGTACTCATCGGCGGTCATAGTAGCAATCTTTTTCTGCAATCATAAATTATTGTATTAGAGACATTTCATTGCTGAGAAGGGGATAAAACTCAGAAGTGATTTCAATTTACCTTCAACTCCTGTACTTCAACAATCTCCTTCTCCAGTCGCTCAGACTCCTTTAGAGATTTCTCCTCTGCTTCCTTAAGTTCCACTAACTACATCCGCAAAGCACGAGTATGTTATTAAGATGTTATGTATTTGAACGAGTACTTAACCAGGAAATGAGCTTAGGATGTGACAACAGTACTCACTAGTGCATCGAATTTGGGCTTATATTGGGGAGTTACATTGTCAACATACTTGGGGATCTCAATGCCTGCAAAGAGTCAGAAACGGAAAAATTAAAAATATATAAAGACAAAACAGATGACTATGGTTGGGGAGATCCAAGAGCACACTGCACAATTTGAATTTATAAAAAGGCTTTCACCCATTGCCAGCTTAAAGACAAGGGTTTGACGGCAAAATCCATTCCATCTAATCAGTCAAAAGTAGGAATTGTACAAGGTTTAGAGTTTATATCGGCATTCTTCCACATATTATAAAATTTCAACAAAAAAAACATAACACCAGGGGGATAAAAAGCGCTGGAGTTAACAACCCAGTCTGACACCATAAAAAAATAATATACCAAGGGAACTTTTCTATATCAGCAATATTCCCCATATTAAAAATTTCACAAATAAAATATAACACAAAAAATGCACCGGGGTTATGTCAGCTACCTATTCTGACACCACATGAAAAAACTGAAGGGATCAAGGTTCAACCAGCGAAGAACTCTGAACTTACTTTCGTAATGCTCCTTGTACATATCCACCAGGCGTGAGCCAATATTTTTTCTGTAGTGATCCCAGTTTATGGGTTCAGGCTCCTGCATGATGTGAAAATGAAGAAGCAACAATGAGGATCCAAGTAATCAGTTGTACAAAGTATATGTGAAAGCCTCTGACTAATTTGCATGATCACTTTCGGTAGCAAGTTGATGGAAAATGGGAAGAGAATGAGATAAATACAAGAAACAATACTTTAATTAGGATTAGGATTATGAGCTAAAATTTTAATTGCCTTTATTTTATTTTGAACAGAAATGATCAGTTCAATTATTTTTATGAGGATTAAAATTTAATATCATTTTTTTATTCTAACATATTACGAGTAATCATTGATGGCAAAAAAAAAAATCATTAATAGAAGTTATCTTATAATGTCTATAGTTGTACGAGGGTTGAACTAGCCTATGATTTGATAATAAAGTTTTCAGGTTCTCTAGAAGTTCCCTTGATTCCTTCTCCCCTTCATTTTTCTCTGCATCTCCCAATTTCTTCATTCCTCCTCCTGTTTCTATATTGTTGCAACATCTTTATATCACAAGCTCTCATTTATAAATGTAAGAGATGTAAGCTCCCTTGTTCCATGAAATGTTCTTAGATTAACACTATTCAAGGAAAAACTATGCAGAGGAAATTTTAAGGAAAAACCTTTATTTATTTTTACATATGCAGAAAAATTGCAAGAGTTGCCCTAAAAAAATTATAAAACTTCTATGCGATCTATATAAAATCAATAAGATCTAGATTGCCTTAGTTGGATCATGTGATCCCACTCAATTAGGACTGATGGTCTAGCCTCCAGAACAGGGCATTCTAGTTGAGGGATTTTGAAATCCCCAAACTGAGACCTATAGCCAGGTCATCTGCCCATTCAATGTTCTCTCTTTCAGCACCAACCTTCGGAGTCTTCATCTTGTTCTCAAATCTTTATCTTCCTCCATTCAAAATTTCCAACTCCAATATTTCTTACTTTCAACATTGTCCCTATCTTGCAGTTACTATTGGGTTTGACAATGATAGTAGTGATTTCAATGGCAATGAGATCATGGAAGATGAGGATGATTCAGAAAAACTTGACTACAGAAGGAGTCCTGAGTGTCTAAATTTATTTATTGTCATCTTGTGAAATGTCACATTTATGACCTATGATTTGGTTAGCATATGGATACAGTCACTTCAGTGACTAAGCAGTTTTCGTTAACGAGGCTGTGGGTTCAGCAACTTATGACCTGTTTAGCTGAAGTATAATGAGGTTTAGCTTGTGATATGCTTATCCAAGAAGTTATGTCGCACCATATAATATTTACATCTGACGTATCTGATTTGGTGATCTTTCCTTCGAATCTTGATGTTTACGGCTACCACACTTAGATTTGACCCAAGGGATGGAAATTGAGAAACCATATATTCTCTACATATAAATTGAATCCTCTTTCAGTGACAGTTATGTCGCACCATATAATATTTACATCTGACATATTTGATTTCGTGATCTTTCATTCCAATCTTGATATTCACGGCTACCACACTTAGATTTGACCCAACGGATGGAAATTGAGAAACCATATATTCTCTACATATAAATTGAATCAAATATTTCGAATTCTGGACATAACCACCCCAATTTAATCAGCTAAACTGAATACTTGACGTAACTTGCCAAAGTAAATAGCTTTCCCCCAATTCTTGTATAATCAATTCAATTAAAAACGTATGGAGAACGGAAATTATCTCTTGAAAGAAGCGTAGGACATTATAATTTTCCAATATCAGGATTTTAAAGATTCTGCTCAACCAAATTGTAAAATGAACATTAACTCCAATATTTTTGCCCTAACTCCCTAATCGCATATTTGATTAATAGAGAAGGAAATTCAAGCTCTATTTAGATCCCCTGACAAACACCCAACCCACAAGGCTAACACTAAAGAAACCTTGCCCAGCCAAATAAGTACAGTGAAAGGAAGTTTCAAAACTTTATTTTCTGTTCACTAAAAGCCGCAGTCCAAACTGAGAAGAAATTTGAGTGTGCCCACTGCCCAGCAATGCCAGTTTTTCCAGCTTTTAGGTGTCTAAGTTCAATTCCAAACTTCAATTTTTCTTCCACCCTCAAATTACCCAAAAAATCAGACATAAAATGGTATATTCACCGAATTAAAGTAACCAAAGCTTGTTCAGTTTCAAGGCCCTCGTTCCGTTAACGCACATTCTCAAGCCCTCTTCACCATGAACCCAATTGAACTCTCGGAAGACGTAAACAACAGATCGAAAGCCATTCTGGGAACTAAACCGCACCGCTCAATCGGAAATTTTCCGAAATGAATAGGCTCACTTACCAAATCGTAAACTTGATAATATCCGTCTTTACAAGTACATAATCATATCTCATAGGAGAAATAAGAGA
This sequence comes from Neltuma alba, assembly GCF_004799145.2. Lineage (NCBI taxonomy): Eukaryota > Viridiplantae > Streptophyta > Magnoliopsida > Fabales > Fabaceae > Neltuma > Neltuma alba. The sequence continues at coordinate 6,106 of NW_021637763.1, forward strand.
GATCTAGCGAAGAAAGAAGCACCAATCAGGATAAATAACATTTAACAGGAGGAGAAGAAAAGATCGAACCTGGCTAAATTTGGTTTGGAGAGCATGGTTAACCTCGTCGAAAGCGCGACGAAGTGTAGCAAACTCTCTGCGAGCCTCATCGGAGACGAGGAGCGCGGCCATTCCATCCCAATCAATGGTCCTCCCTGCCTTGAACGCTACATCGGCGACCTTCTTCACCGTTCCGCTCATTTTTTCCGATTTTCTGTTCTCCCAAACACAATTTCCTCTACGCCACCAAGAAGAAGAACCAGCTTCGGTCTGAGAAAAGCCTATGCCCTTAACGCCTCTGTGTGATGGGCCGGGCTTGATCGAAGTTCGCAGGTGTCGAGTTGGGCCAGCCCATTTAAGGAATTGTTCCCCTCATAACGCAGCCCAACTCAGTCTTTGGACCTAAGCCCATTGGTTATGGAAAGAAAAACGGGCCATTTTATCAAAAAAGAGAACGGGCCATGACTATTGGGTCGAAAACGTTGCTATAGATCCAAAACAAAACCTTACAGTGGGAAAAGATCCTTCGTTTTGAAGGCCGAATAATAATAATTAAAAAAGGAAGAAGTTTTATTTTTTTTATTTTTAGCAAAAGAAGTTTTAATTAATTGGAAGTTATTTCCCAAATACAAAAGCAAACCTGTGAGAAGCGTCAGGGAAGCCAATATTGACATTCGACGGCCAGTAAAGAGGCTAGTCCCTCCTCCGTCTCTTTCAATATACTGTTCTTATTCCCAAATTCCCCATCTTCTCAGTCCGAAAAAAATAATAATAATAATTCCTCAATCTTCATTTTTTTTAAAAAGAAATATTCAATATTATCTTATAGTGGTATTATTGAGTAATTAAACTGGAGGTAAGGCTCTATATTTTTTTGTTTCTCCCTTGCCTTATTTCCACTTCTCTTTTTAATATATTATTATCTTATAATCAACAATATTTTTTTTACCAGATATAAAATAAACAATATTGAGTTAATTGAAAGTAATATTTTTCAACGTAATTTATTTTTACTCATAATGTTCGAACTCTCTACTTTGCTGAAAGATAATCAAATTACATTCACATGGTCCATATAACAATTCTGGACATTTTGTGGTATCAAATTTAAACAGTTTAAGATTGAGTTATTGTCATATATGTTTTTATTTTAGTATTAAATTTCTCTCAAAATAATGTTTTATATGATCTCATAAAAATAGGAGTCAGAAATCAAACTAACAACATTGGATTTTAGATTTAAGAAACCTGCCATACTAGATAGATGATTGAGTTCTTGGATAATTTGTTGCGCATCTGTTAATAATTTGCCTAATTAAACAGAGGGAACATATTTTATATTCATATGTTGATTCATAAGAATTATGTAACTAATTTGAAAATATTTTAAAAAAACAAATGAATATAAGAGACAAAATAAATTAAGGTATTATATTTAGAATCGAATTGAATTAAGGTATTATATTTAAAAAATATTTAGATTGATTTGATTAATGGGTCAATTTAGAGGCTAGGGTCTATTCTTCATTGGTTTTCTAAGTTTAACCTTCTTAATAAATTTTTCATGCTAGGAAAAATTTGTACTTTTAATAATACTTTCTTCCAGGTCAACAAATTCATTCATGGACAGCTAATAAAAGATTAAAAGTACTTAATAAAAGTACATAAGATGACCTAACATTTAGCTAGCATAAAGTATAAACCACTAAGTTATAGCACATACAATTATTGTTAGAAAAAATTACTCACAACTATCAGATTAAAAAAATTAAACATGAAGAGCCCTGAAAACTATATTTCTCATAAGCCAAATTTGCATATTCATAAGTAAAATTTAACAATTTATGTACATGATTCAAATTTTTATATTTACAAATCAAGTTGCATTACTTATAAACTAAATTTTTCCTTATACCTGAGATTGATAATTAATTTTTTTCTTATTATTATTTAAATATGTCAGACTGAAGCACCAATTACCTCGTTAATGTTTTCAATATGCCAACACAGATCCGTTCTTGTTTAACATTGGATGGTGAAAAATTATGGATATCTCACTTAATGCATTCGCATATCTGAATAATCCAATACAAACTATTTTTTAAAAAATAATCCCATACCCTTATTATAAGATTTAATTTAAAATTTAATTTAGTTTTAAATATAAGACTTTAATCTACTTTATCTTTTATATTTATTTATTTTACTCCTAAATAATTTCTATTGTGATTGAAAGAATTATTTCAACACAAATGATTAATAGAGATATTTTTAGAAAGACAACGCCTATTTATTATAAATAGCTAAATTAACTTTTTTTTTAAATTTTTATAAATTAATAATCTAACTCTTATTTTAATAATATATAAACAATACGCGGCCGACAACTAAACAGCAAGTCACAATTGGGCTAGATTTTAGAGATGGTAAATGAATATGAACTGGGGATCGATGATATTAAGGGTGTGTTTGGATGAAACCAAACCGTGGTTTGGAAAAGTGATTCTAGAGAATAGATTCTGGGAAGAATAGATTCTGAAAAAAAAATGTTATGAAAAAGTGATCTTGAGAAGTGAGAGTGTTTGGATAGTTGTTATCAGAAGCACTTTTTATATATACAAATTACTAAAAAAAAGACATAATTACAGAAAAATAGATTTTATGATATATTTTAATTTGAAAGAATAAATTGTTAATAATATATTTTTTATTACCATAATTAATAATACATAAGATAATATAATTAATAAATAATTAATATGTATATATATTTTTAAAATGTAAGATTAAATATGTTTATAAAAAAATATGTTTATAAAAAAAATAACAAGATACATATCCTATAAGCTCTCACACTCTCCCTTATTTCTCCAAAAGCAAAAAATTTCTGCTTTTTCCAAAACCATGGTTTTGGAGCCAAAACCACGGTTTGCCCAAAACCAGTGAGTGTTTGGGTGACTTATCATCCAAACCATGGTTTGGGTCCCCAAACCATGGTTTGGGGTGTCACCCAAACGGGGCCTAAAAGTGATGGATATATTTCCGCGTCCATCTTTTCATAATTAAATGTTATATTGAATAAAAAGACATTAAAAATTTTGACAACTTTATATATTTACAGAAATAATGGTTGGAATTCTGTATCATTTGAGATACTAATAATGTTAAGGTTATAAGACCTAAAAAAAACTTTAGATAATTAAAAAAATAGAGCTAAAATTATATATAAAATTAATATATTTTTGCTTTAAATTTTTATGTAACACGTGAGAACTGACTTAGTTATTAAAGGAAAATAAATATAGGATCGTGATCAACCATGTATTAAAAAAAAATAAATCGAAGCTTTTGATGAGTTTACAACGACTCAAACAAATTAAAGTAGAAGCACTACTTATTTGACGGGGAAGATGGTGACAAGACGTGGAGATATAACTAACAATATAATTTCAAACACATAAAACGTCTACATTCATTTATAAAGTCACCCCCTTGCTTGGAAAAAAATAAATGTGTTTCTCACGTAGGTTGTCTTATTTTAAAATCCACACAGTATTACAACATGATTGCACCATTCCTTAAACTCTTCGGATATTTCAAGGGTTTCACACTAGCAAACAAGTTGGCATGAACATGCGAATATGAGAAGTCAGGGATGAGCGTGGAGACTGCTATATTATAAAGCCAGCTTAAAGACAAAGGAGGAAAGCAATAGGGTAAAGTCAACTATGGTTAATTGTTTTCGTATTAAAACAGTTTTTTTCAGATGAAACTAATCAGACTACCCTCAAATCACATTGAATTTGAGGCTAATTTCTTTCAGACGAGAGCAGTTAATTAGGGAATAGTCTTCCCAACATTCAGAGAAAAGTAAACAATAATGTTACCTCTTGTTCTTGATATAAGAATTTGTTTAACTTTTATTTTGGTCTTAAATATAAGACTATAATCCACTTTGTCTCTCATATTTATTTTTTTTTCTCAAGATAGTTCTTATAATAATAGTAATTCTAGCCAATACACTTGATTAATAAAAATATTTTAAAAAAGACAACATTTATTTACTATTTATTACATCATTTATTTGTAATACACTAATAAATAAGTATTGTTTTTCATAAAATATATATCTTTGCTACACTACAAATGAGGTCTTATAATTAGGACTGAAAGTAATATTACAAATAACTAATTTAACTAATTTTCTAAATCTACTCAAATTAGTTAACTAGCCCTGCTTGTATTGTGGACTGAAGATAGTGGATAAAAGGTTGTACTGCTTCATTACAATAGTTAAGGAAGTAAAGAATATATCAAACCCAATTTGTAACTACCACCGACTTAAATAACAATGCAAAACATAAACCAATTGAAAATTATCACCAATTAGAATAAGACCGTATCTCATGAGACAAAAATAAATAATTAAAGTTAGTAGAATAAAATTTCAGAGTTATACTCAAATGAAACCTGACTTTTTAGGCCAAGAAGGAACCCCGTCAAGCTTCGAACCATAATAAGTCCAAGTATTGTTAAAACTTAAAAGCATTCCATTAAAAACGACGATAAAAGTCGTTAAAAAGAGCGACTGGCAATTAGGTCAGGGCGTGATGATAGCTAGCAACAAGCACGCGCAGAGAATAATAACTCCTCTCCAGTGGGTGTTTGACGTTAGGGTGGCTGTGCCGCATCTTAGTTGTCATAAGTCGACGTCGTTTTCAAAGTCATATTTCCTGTCCGGGGTGTCAACTGTCTTGACTTACGACGCCGTACTGATGGGGCCGCAGACTCACGATCTCCCCTAGTGCGTTCTAGATTAATCCTCAAGGAACACCACTCAATGTTCCTATTCATATCTCCATTTTGTGCCTTCTCAACACGGCAGTTTTCCGAAATACATTTTATTTGGCCATAAATATAAAAATTAATTAGAATTTTTATGTTGGTAACTCAATTCATTTTGTCCTTCAGATCTATAAATTTTCTTCCAAATTATTATTATTATTATTGATTGTATATATTAAAAATTGGCTTTCATAAAGATTAAATGTGTTAAAAGAACTAATATATACAATTTTTTATAAATAACTAAATTAACTGATTTTTTAATTATTTTAAATTAATTATCTAAGTCTTATTATTTAGGGTTAGACGAAGTAGCATACATGAATGATGTCAAGAGTATAATATGAGTTAGAATTAATTTATTGGTCTTTTATGATCAAGTTGAAGTTTTTGATGCATTTGCCGTGAATATTCGTAATTCTGATGATAAGAAAGCTTTGAAAATTATTGTTAACGGATTATATTGAAGACGCAACGGGAACTAGACAATGGCAGATATTAATAATGATAGATAGTTTTTTACCAACCTAATATCATCTCTTCTGGTTCTTGTCTTATTTATAAGGTAAAAACAAAAAAAAAAATTTTTCTCGATTTTATTTATACACGTCATTAAATTTTTAGTATGAATATAATATTTTGTTCTTTATTTATTATAGTATAGATACTTTTTTTTAAAGTGTATATATTAAATACAAATAAAATTGAAAGTTATTATATTTTAAGAAAGAGTTAGTACAGTTTAAGATTTTTTTTTTATTCTATACAAAATATACTGAAAATACTTTATAAATAGAAGAAGAGAGTATGATTTAAGGGCTGTTGTTGGTTGTTTTTGTGGTGGTCAAAACATGCTTATTGTATTATTTACTTTATGGGTAAACTTTATTTCAATGGTGCCATAAAAGGATCGAGCACAAAATTAGTATTGCAAAATCTGAGGTAAATACGTTAATTATTAATGTTACAAATTATGAAAAAGTTGACTGTTGAAGCTGAAGCTGGCTTTTTGGTTTTCACTTTAGTAGTTTTTTTCACTATACATTTTGATGGCGGCCTCGCCCAGTTCAAGTGTTGAATGGTTCTTCCCTTAGGACGCTATGTGGTCAAATCTAACATGATAACATATATATACCATTCTTGGTATTTCAGCTTTTAAGTTTTAACTAATCATGCTTTTAAGACCAAACAATAACAGCCGTATTCAGCAAACGCGTAGATTAAATATAACTTTAATTAAGTTTCGAACATATATATATTTATCTATGATCATATAATGTTAAATTTGAGTATTGTTGAGTTTATATAATTAGATATAACTTTGTAATATTTTCTTCCCCACAAAATCTCAATTTTTAACATGAGGATTTTGTTGGCTAGTAATTTAGCGTGCCGTTTATGTGATTGTCCAAAAAAATTTACTAGCATATATCTCTATAAGCTTTTTTTTTTTTTGAGTTACAATATCTGTTCGATTTTAATGAGCTTTGATTTTCAAGATCCAAATCATCTAATCTTTTTTCACCAAAAAGGTTAAGCATTTTTACGACCAATTCAATGATGGGTCTAATGTTCAACATTAGTCTTAAGTTTAAACGTTGTAATAATGGCCATTTGACTATTGATATAATATAATATTACATCCGATCCTTAATATAAGATCTTGTTTGACTTTTATTTTAATTCTAAATATAAGATCGCAATCCACTTTGTCTCGCATATTTATGTATTTTTTCTCAAAGTAATCCTTCTAACAATGGTAGTTCTAGCCAATACATTTGATTAGTAAGGATATTTTAAGAAAGACAACACCTATTTGTTACAAATAACTAACTTAACTTCTTTCCTTAATCTCCTCAAATTAGTCAACTAACTCTTATAATTAGGACCAGAGGTAGTAGCAGTGAAAAACTGATTAACTAACTTAGTTAATGCTAATGTATATGGAATCTAATCAATTTATACATCTAGTTCGGGCCTAACTAAAATACATTAGTTAGAAACCAAATAAAGAATTAATTATTCATTAAAAACATTATTCACTATTAGAATGTTCATACTGTGGGCAAACAAGTTTCATCAGGGGTGGGAGATACAGCCTAAATTAATTAGTATTTAAATATCAACCTGGTAACACTACGCATGTTCAACTTCAAGATAGGATATTCATTTATCATCTGAATTCAATGATTCTACCACCTCTTTTTGAATAGTTTAATAATAATAATAATAATAATAATAATAATAATAATAATAATAATAATAATAATATACCAGTAAAAGCTAGTATATATAAAAGATTATCCCAGTTTAGGCCTTATTCAGGTTCAAAGCCTACCAACATATAAATGTGCTAATAATATTCAAGTCATAGTTTATATTCTCACTTTCAAGTCTATTATATTACCATATTGAATGTAATGAGTGCATTGTACAAATTCATGTCTATTTCTTGACTTTGAATTCTTCAAGCGGTTGCGCCACTTTTGGATCACTTTGAAACTCCATCCGTATTTGAAGGGACTTTAGGACATTCTACAAGACTTATAATTTTAAGTCCAGTTTTTCTTAAATATGTGTGTGTGTGTGTGTGTATATATCTAAATTCTTCAATAAAAATATGCATATAATAAATATCTAAGGAATTTTTATTTAAGCTAGTATATATTGTGTGAGTAATGAAAGTGTGTATTGGGGGCGCTGGGGGGCGTATTAGAACAGTTAAGATTTTATAATGTTTTGGATTGCGTTGCAAGATTTTGTTTAATTAAATTAAAGTGTAAGTAATATTAAAGCATAATTATTTGAACTTCCTAATTATGTTTTGCTTTTGATAAAATTGGCAAGAAGGGAGAGGCACTTCATTTTTACCAAACGAGAGTCATTAATATGTGCAATGGGCACCTAAAGAGGACTAATCTGGAGCTTTAATATTACAAGCCTAAGCTGCAAATATGATTTTATATAGTGATTATAACATAACTACTTAATTATAGCTCTTGGATGTACGCCAAAATTCCTTAACACGTGCCTATCAACCGAGAACTTGAAGTTTGAATACAATTTAAAAGGAATTATGTTAAATTAAACTATCCAAATGTGAGTGGATTCGACTTGGTATGAAATGATTCATAAATTCGATCATTAAGATTTCAAGTTAAAGATGTGATGTGATTAATTCTTTATTGTTCATTTGTTCTCTAACTTTGTTTAATTTGGGCTATCGCTCTTCATTCCATCTTTGTTCATTCAAATCCTCATAACTGATGATATGATTATTTGTGTTAAAATAATAATGAGTTATTTGTGTTAATTCACATTGGCTAGTTTTGTTTTGTCTTTAAGTCTAGCTCTTAGAAACTAGAACGAAGATATAATTAGTCCCGTATTATCTTGCCAACACTACTTAAGAGCATGATCAAATGTGTGTGCACGCATGCGCGCGCTCACTAGAAGCCAAATAGTTTTATGGATTTTTCAATGGTGAAGTCTTGTAAATATCTTAATTTCAGAACAAATTACTTATATACACTATATATATATATATATATTCTTCCTTTATTTATTGCACAAAACAAGGTGATGAATAAGTATGCAGTCCATTGTAAAGAGACTTGGGAGGTCAAAATAAGTAGAAATACAGGCGTTGAGGTTGTTGCCCTGCAAGACTGCCATGCATGGAGAGTCATATGGTGACCCAAAAATAGGGTCCAAACCCATGAGCATGTGACTGCCATAGACTATATGCACATGTCCTAACTTAGACATAAACTATAGGGGTGTGAATAATATGCCAAAAATGTCAAAATTCATTTTGTCTTCTTTTATTTGTAATTTAATTAATTCATTGACTAAATCCAACAATTGATGAAACAAATCTCCACAACTTTCAACTAATTTGGTCTCAAGCTTCTATCAAGTTTGGGCAGGAGAAAACTACCTTAGAAACATCTTTTGTATTCATATTGAAGACAAAATAGTCGTTGATAGAGTTTTATGACTTCTATGACGTCGTGCGATCCAATAGGCAATCACATCTGACGGGATAATACTTTATTGTTGTATGTATTGATTTGAAATCAAGTTATCATGCCATAATAGTTTATCACCGCAGATATGATGATCTCGCCACTAAGTAATTTGTAAGTATTTCTATAAATGTTCTATAAGCCTGAGGATATACCCTATCCTTGGTAAGTCTCAAAAATCCAACTCACCTAAACCTTTTTTTAGTGGGAAAAAAAAGTTATCATGTTTAAGTGGGATCTATTCATTTTCTCTTCTAGGACCAACACATGATGGTTGGTATATATTGCACATATTAATTATTAGGAAAGAAGACGTTTATCCTAATTTAAGTACCATTAGATGAAGCCGAAAAATAAAAATAGATTTGCAAGAAATGAGAATAATTGGGGTTATTTATTTTGAATTAATTGGGAAATGAGGTAAACATGAATGGATACAATGAATTGATGAGGAGAAATAAAGTAGGTGTGTTTGACTCATGAGCTTTCAATGTCAAGTGATGAGAAGAGTATCCACAGGAGGCACATGCTTCTCCAAACAACATATTCCCTTCTAGCGTAAAACTCAAACAATGCAATCATTCACACATCACCCCCCACTGTTACTTTCACTTTCTGTTCCTTCGCCCTTTTATTATTGCTTCGCTTTTTTATTTCTTTTCTAAAGATTTCTGCTTTTATATTAAAGTTTCTTATGTACCATATGTCCATGCTCCATATCTATATGTATTTGTTTGTTTGGTAATATGCAATATAATGAAAATCAAATTCCATTTCTTTAGTACTGCTCATTCCTACAGCTTTTGGAATGGGGATTCCATGTTAATTTGAATGAAATTAAGCTATATGAGAATGTGATGCTGTAGAAATTACTATGTTGCCACTTTCTACTTTGATGCATTGAACTACAAGATAAATGTTAAATAAGGGGTTAATATTAGTGTTATTTCTTACAGTTTGATGAAATTTTGATTTTATTCTTTGTCGTTTTAGATAGTTGATTTTTGTTCTTATAATTTCGTAAAAATTTGGTTTAAGTGTAAGTATAGGAACTAAAAAAAAAAAAGAACCCATCATTAAAATGAAATCAATTTTTTATGAAACTATAGGGACTAAAACCAATTAAGGAATCAAAATTAAAATTTGACTAAATTATAAGGATAAATAATAATATTAAGCCTTGAACAAAACATTTGAATTACAAAATTAATTTGCATTCTTATTTGTACTTAAAAGTATATTATTTCAATTATTAAATATTTGCTCTTTTTATAACCGGTTTAAAGAGTTTCTATCAAATAATTTCTACTAATCAAGAAATTACTGAGGATAGTCATTTGAGATGGTCCATCCATTATATTTTTATCTTATTCATATTTTGACCAAATATAAATAGAAAAATAGTAAATCTCTTTCTTTTCATCTAGTCAAAACCTTTTTTTTCCATTTCTAATTCCATCATATAAAAAATGTCTTATTTGAGCAACCAAAGGTGGAGTTAAATCAAGCATGTAAGTCCAAAATTATGATAAAAAGGAATGATTTTAATTAATTTCTCACCGCGTTGGGATCACCTTGTACATTAGCTAGTTGATCATTGATGTCGTATGTCTGGCATAAGGACAAGACAACGATTGAAATGAGAATTAAATGGGCGATTGACTGCCTGAAAATTCCATATTTGATTTGATGGAATAATTCTTTTTTTCCTAATTTAATTTACAGCAATTTCTTTCTCTCACTCTCTCTCTAAAAATTTTTAAGTTATAAAATGCTAGTGGTTCAGAAAAAATGGCAAAAAATAACATGGTTTTTTTTACCTGTTAGTAGAGTTTGAATTTTCAATTTTTTTCCATAAAAAATTATGTAAATATATTTTTCCATTTATTGGTTAATGTGGGGCAATGGAGGACCACATGGATAGCACGTGAGATAAGGCAGCAGAAAAGTAATGTCAAACGACAAAGATGAGAATTTGCGACGCGTTTTTTTGGGTTACGGGACAATCGAAAAAAGCTTAGTTTTTGGTCCTCACAAAAAAGTTAATAATGACATTAAAAAACACAGAGAGATAAAAAGAGAATTACAAACAAGTCCCCAAAAAAATAATTACTAAGAAGTTCGAATAACAATCTGAACAGCTTATAATAATAAATTTTAAAATAAAAAATAACAACATTTGGATTTATTTTGTAATTTTTTTTCTAAGGTCTCATTATAATTCTCCCGAGATTAAATGAAGGAGACTTATACTTGAAGAATCAAATTCACAGCATGATTCAAGCAAACAAATCACAACTTAACTAGTAAGAAGACTCTTAAATTTATCATTCATATAACACACATTTTTACAATTAAAACATAATAATGCTATTTATCACTCGGATAATAAAAATTTACAGGTGAAATAACGAGCATATACTATTAATAATCCTTAAAATAAAAAAAAACTGTAAAATAATTCTCCCATTAAAAAAGTTAAACAAAGCGCGTTTAACCAAATGATTGCAATGTTTTATCTACCTTGTCCTTTTTTTCGTCCTCCCAATCAAAAGAAAATGTTCCCTCACTTATTGCCTTATATCTTTTATGGTAATTTTATTTTTATTAAGGACATTGTTTGTCTGACTAAAATTTAAATCATTGAAAGGTAGTAAGCATAACAAAAAAAAAATCAGAAAACTGACCATTCAAATGCTACCTTTTTTCCACCACAAATATATAATAAAAAGAAATAATTACAATAAGGTTTTTTAAAAAAAATAATTATTAGGAATTTGTAATGCCAAGTAAGCAGTTGTTATTGTTTATTCTAAAACTTGTCATTATAAATTTATCAAAATTTATTTATTTCTTATAACTTCAAAACAATTCTCCCTAATAAAAAAAAAAGAAAAAAGAAAAGTGGACTGATGAGCCATGTATCTCCTTTCACATTCAAGCCTCCCACAGTACGTCAGAACTTTTAAATTTACAAAAATATTATTAACGATGATGTAAAAATTAATAAACATAATAATATATAGATTTCATATATAGAATCATATTTTTTTCACTTCTTAAAAAATACACAAACATACGAGTGTGAGAGCACCCACGTGGTACATTCTGATATTATGAAAACGTCTAGTTTGCACTCGAAGATAGAATTCTTACTCATGGCTTCAATTTATCTTACAATTAATTAATAATTAATCAATTGAATCTATATATAAATATATATATATATATGAGGGCGGGTTACTTTTACGTATATTTTCCTTAGTTTACCTATTTGGGGTCAAATCAATTTGTTCTTTAAATTGTCAACTTGTGGAGTTTTCTCGTCATAATACCTTAACAAGTCGAATGCTTTGTTTAGTTTATTAATTAGAATTTAAGAATGAGTAATTATACCGACTGAGATATAAATCTTCTATTGATTGATATTATTATAAATCCAAATTATATAGTATGATATTAAAATTATGCTCTGGTATTAAAATTATAGATAAATCATTTCACACGAGCGAGTCTAGAGATCTTAACACTGAAAACAAAACCAAAAAAGAAAAGAAAAGGAGACAGAGAGAAAGAATTATCACCGTTGTTTTGACAAGAAACGCAAACGATCGATGTCAAGGCATTGCTGACCCAAGCCAAGCCAGCTTTTTATTTTTCTCCCTTCAAAATCATTGCATTCTAATGTAAACCCGTCAATTACTTTTTCTTTTTCTTTTTTTAAGTTATTGCTTTTAAGTCAATTATTATTTTCTTTACCTTTATTTTAATTCCCTATTATTTAATTATTTAGTTTTCTTGACTTTTCAAAGGTTTGGCTTCAAAACGACTAATCTAAATTAAGCACTAAGCAATATGACCGTCATTCATCTACCACAAAACTAAGTGATAGTATATCTTTATTGAAAGTTTACTCGCTGTAATATATATAATTTCCATTAAATTAGTCTCTCTAATGATAATGATACTAGATATAAATATAACCTAACAAACAAATATATAATATTTTTCAGCTCATGTCCAAAGAGGCTCCCAAGGCCAAGCCGAGCCGAGGTTGTTCATGCTGTTGTCATCTAACAAGCAGCTCATATCTTCGTGGGGTGGCAGCTGAGCCGACTGAGACGCCACCATGGAGTGAGGCTCAGGGTGAGATTGGCTCATTTCCATGCAAATGAGAGCCACCAAGTTGGCTTGTTGGCACTGCATGTTGACCAGCTCGGCTTGAGCCTTGGCTAGCTGACCTTGCAGCTCGCTCACTTGCTTCTGAAGCTGGCATATGGCTCCAGCACAACCATACACTGGGTCCCTTATCCTCGCATTTGCTTCGTACACCATGCTGCTCACTGCATCTGCTCTTTGTGACTCTGGAAGTTCCTGAAAATTCATCCAATTTTCAATTTTATAAATACTTATAAGGGATGAATATAACGATTGTATGAATTTTAATTCATTAGCTAGTTATTGGAGTTATTTCAAAAAATAAATACATATATATATCTATATATCTTTTTGTAAATAAAAGACCTTGCATTGAATTTTATAATAAGCAGTTCGTTCTTGTGCAGCTCATAACAATTGATTCCAGACGAGAGATTCAACCAAGAATTTATAGATTAAAAAATAAAAAAAATAATTTTGTCTCTAAACCTTTTCTCAGTTATGAGTCAAGTTCACAAATTTTGACTCAAAACAATTCAATTCCTGTGAGGAATAAGCCTGTAAGAATGGAGGTGTATCGAGTAAAAATTCAAAAAATTTGGTTGTTAGTCACGATGGTGAGAATGCATTATGGATTTTTCTGTTCGTTTCTACGAATGCAGGAGTTAGTGAAGCAGACAAATTGAGGGGTGTAAAAGAAATTCTGTTAGAGGTGGAGAAGGAATTTCTCGTTTGTTAAGCAGAGTTCGGTATAGAAAGAGAAAGAAAAGGAAAATTGCGCGCTCTGTTCAGAAAATTGATGTGTTGGGAAGATAGAAAACAGGCCATTATGACTATAAATTAGGTAAGCCTATTGATGGCTTTTCCTTCTACTTTTGACCAATAATCATGATTTTATTCCTCTGATACGCTTAAACCATTAGAAAAGAGAAATTCATGAAAAAAGAAAGAAACAAAGATCAGGATTCTTCAGAAACCGTTTCTGGAGAGTGACGAATTGAAGGTGTTCGAAGAATGTCGCGAAAGAAAGAAGACGAAGACGACGATGAAGGAACGTAGAGGTACCTGCAAGAACTTGATGATGTTGCTGGCTCCGAAGACTCTATGAGCAATGGTGAACTTGAGCGGATCGGTCGGCGGGAAGTAAGGCGCCAGAACACACTTCTCGACGCAGCGACGGCGGAGGATCTTGCAGGCGGCACAAGGCGAAACCACCACTGGAGACGGCGGCGATTGTGGTTGTGAAGGCAGAGGTGGAGGAGGAGGAGGAGAGCAAGAGGAAGAGGGTGAAGTGGTGGTCTTGATTTTGTAGTCCATTTCGATTCCCATAAGCAGAAGAAGAGATTGATACAGAGAAAGGGGGGGAGAGAGAGAGAGAGAAAGAAAGAGGAAGTTGAAGAAGAAGAAGAAGATGGTGATGATGATTAGCGTTGGATCTGTCTGGTTTGCAGAGCACGAAAAAGCAGGGGAGGTGGGGGTCTTTATATAGTCCTGAGCATGTAATTAAAAAAATAAAAATAAAAATAAAAATAAAAATAGACAAAACTAATAGCTCCGGTCTTCTTTATCTTTGTGAGCGACTCCACAATACGTATTCCACAAGTAACCATAACGCAGTATTTCTTTTTCTTTATGTACACACAAGTCAAAATCTAAACTAGAAAAACATTTCATAAATTAACCTTTTCTCTTTGGGCTTAATTTTCCCGTATTTTTCTTGTAAACATTGTAATAAAAAGTACTCAGATATCTTCTTTTTTCTTTTATGAAAAAGCTACTTAGACATCTTTTTTTTTTTTTTTTGACCAGCAAGCTACTTAGACATCTAATAATGCCTTGTAGGAATATCAAATATGGAAATGAGTGACTCCTGCACTATTCATAATACCATGTATACACTGTATCTTATTATAAATGTATATATATAATTATTACAATTGGTAATGATTTTATACACAGCATATATTTAAGAATATTTCGATATATATAATTTAATTAATAAATCATATAAATCTTTATAAAAATCCTGTAATGTAAAGAAATACCTTAGATTGATTATTAGGGCTGGTAATTAAATAAAGTGCTGGCAAACAATATACTTTTATCAAAGAATCACATGAATACTTGTCATGTTTTGAAAAAAAAGAATATTTTAAATATTCTCTAAAAGTTTTTAACAACTTGGCTAGCTTATTTTAATTTTGTACATGGCCTTTTTTAATTAAAAAAAACTGGCTATAAGTTAAGCGAGAAGTTGTATTGTTGACTTGAGAACAATATAAGTTATAATAAATTTTATAAATGTATAATTTAGTTAATTATAATAACTGAATTAGTTAGCGATGCCTTCAATATTTTTATGATGTTAAATAAAGTAAATGAATGGGAAACATGTTATTTGGTACTAGTAAAAACCTATTTCTAGTAAAATAAAAATACGCACTGTTCTAAGAATTTTACCATGGTACCAGCAAAAAAAAAAAATCACAAAGTTATTTTAATCTGATGAGGTAATTAATGGCATAATTAAGATGAAATGTGCAGGAATGATAATTCCCTGGTTACCAAGTTATCTTTATTGTAACAATAATGATAATGGTAAATGTGATACTCCTCCGGTCCTTAATATAGGATCCAATTTTTGAGTTGATTTTGGTCCTAAATATAAGACCCATTTCTCATATTTATCAATTTTCTCTAAATTACCCCTATAGATACTCCA
Organism: Neltuma alba; assembly: GCF_004799145.2. NCBI lineage: Eukaryota > Viridiplantae > Streptophyta > Magnoliopsida > Fabales > Fabaceae > Neltuma > Neltuma alba. The sequence goes on from NW_021637763.1 coordinate 21,898, forward strand.
TCAACCATAATCAAATAGAAGAGGGAGATGGAGTATTAAAAAAGATGATTATGGTGTTTTAGGAAAAATGTGTCACTTTTCTTATAATTAACTAACTTACCTAACTTCCTTAATCTAATCAAATTAGTTAAATGGGTCTTATATTAAGGACCGGAGGAGTAATAAGTTGATAGTGATGTGTTAAACAATAATGATCTATAATAATAGTGGAATATTCTTGACCATAATTACAGAAAAAAATAACAGCAAAGTTGCTGCTGGTGACAATGGAAGGTAAAAAAAGGTGAAATAATAATATTCCATTCCTGTCCATCGGATAATTTATATATATATATATATATATATAACATCATGTTTAACATAATATTTTATCAATATAATTTTTTAATCAGGGGACAATATTTTACTAATTCATATTGAAAATGTGATCAGGTTTTATTTTAATATTAATTAATATCCTTATTAATCAGCTCGTAATTTCTTGAGAATATATATGTGAACACGAAATGCCTTACCCGCGTCTGGTAATTTAGGCATGCTATAGAAAACTGGGAAAAGAGTGTTGCATCTGTAATTTTTTTTTTAATAAAATGTTGAAATTACAAATATTAAATTTGTAAAAGTATTTTTACTACTTTACGAAATCTCTGCAGCGAAAATTATGTTAATACTCTTCCACTCCTAACCATAAGCTGTTTTCTAGAAAACTTTCTTGGTTTATAACATAAAGTATTGTGTAATACTGCCTCCGCTCCTAATTATAAGAACCAGTTGACTAATTTGAGGAAATTAAAGAAGTAAGTTGAGTTAGTTATTTGTTCTAAATAGGTGTTGTCTTTTCTAAAATATCCTTACTAATCAAGTGTATTGACTAGAACTCTTATTATTAGAAAGGCTACTTTGGAAAAAAAATGTACTCCTCCGGTCCTAATTATAAGACCCAATTGAATTATTTGAGGAGATTAAGGAAGTAAGTTAAGTTGGTTATTTATAATAAATAAGTGTTGTCATTCCTAAAATATCCTTGCTAATTAAGTATATTGGCTAAAACTATCATTATTAGAAGGATTATCTTGGAAAAAAATGTATAAATATAAGAGACAAAATGGATTGGGGTCTTATAATTAGGACCAAATAAAAAGTCAAATGGGGTCTTATAATAAGGACCGGAGGAGTATAAATATAAGCGACAAAGTGAATTGGGGTTTTATATTTAGGATCAAAATAAAAGTCAAACATGGTCTTATATTAAGAACTGGATATAGTATATTTTATGGCTTATTTGGATTAACGTTGCAAAAATGCTTATAATTGCTTTTACGCAAGTCGAGACAAAACTCCCATCACATACTTATCTCGTATTTCATAAATTATGTTTGAAAAGCTACTTATAAATTATTTTAAACAAGTCCTTTATAATTGTTTCGTATTTTGCATAGTATTAAAACTCAACTTAGATTATGCAAATAGTTTTAGATAATATTTATAAGTGTTAATACTGTGGTAGTACAGTTAATTCCAAAAAACTGACAAGAGAATGTACAGAGAAAGGCCGAAAATATTGAATATTTGTTTTCTAATTCAGCCAGCAGCCCTGCTATTCACAAAATACTTTCGCGTTAAATCACATGCCATATATTCTCCTATGTTGACCACACACACACACACACACAAAATTAGGTTAAAATAATTATTTGATACACGTTATTGTCATCAAGTTTAATATGTTTTTTGGATAATAAATTTAATACGTTTTTAGAATAAATCATAGAAACTGATGAGGTCAAATCAATTATTGAATGTGTCCTTTTTTTGAAAAAAAAAATATTCCAGTATTTGGAATTCTAAACTAATAAATAATTCTATTATTTAATTAAATGTGGCTGAATATCTCGAATTGTACCGTTAATTTTTTTTTTAATCTTTGGGAGTATTCAGTCCTTCAGCTTCATATAAGATTTTATTTTAATTCCTTGTTTATATAAAGTGTTTTTTTCGGTCTTTTATCCTTGACACTGCTAACAAAAAATATTGATATTAAAATTTTAAATGTTAACAAAATATTCTAAAATGCTAACATATTAAATATGATTTTCTTAAAAATAATTATAATAATTATAAAAAAATTATCATTTGAGAGTAACAAATTGGGATTAAAAGATTAAAAAAAGTGCACTTTAGGATTAAGGGACCAAATTAAATATACACTTTTGCCTTATTTTTATCATTTGAAAACTTGAACTTAGTATTTTATTTGCATGGGTTCCCTTCACTGAATCTAAGCATCAATGGTCAATATTCTTTTATCTAAAAGACATGTATCAATTTTGTTTTATTGGAAAGAAGCAAGGGATTTTCTCAGTGATCTGCCATATTGCTTTCAAAGTTAATGTGCTCCATGAATCAAATTCAAAGGAGCACATAATCGCACATGACAACCATTAAGCTTGAAATGTGCTGAAATTAATTTACTCTCAGTTACTTACAACTTAATAATTAGAAGCAAAATTTGTCACCACTTGTGTACAAAACAGTTCGGAATATATCATATTTTATTTTAAACTTAATTGGTCAAGTAAATCTGTATATATTTGAATTATCCCCGGAATATTTAGGCAAACAATGCAGGACTATCAACCATGTTTATCCATTTCGGGAAAAAAACAATTTTCTTAATAAATATATTCCAACTAAATCAAGTAATAATCCACGTTGAGATTAATTTTCTCACTTATAAGGTCAAAATATAAGGTTTTTCTTGATCATATTTATAAGTCATTTCATTAAATTTTTAACATGAATGTATTATTTTTCATTTATTATAATGTAGATAGCTATTTTTCTTTAAAAATTATATATTAAATAGCAATAAAATTAGAAAGTTGTTATATTTTAATGGAGATGTTAATGCATTTTAAAGTTTTTCTTTTAATTTATATGAAACATATTGAAAGTGCTTTATAAATAGGACGATAGGAGTATATTGCATGTGAAAACTATTTTTTTTTCAAATATTTGACAAATGGAACTAATCATATTAACCTATAATTTCTTGATAATTTCGAGAGAAAAAACAAACATTTTTCTTAACAGATATGTTCTAACCAAAACAAGTATTCCTCCAGTCCTAAATATAAGATTTATTTTATAGTGTAATTTACACTATAAAATGTCTCTTATATTTAGGACTGGAAGAATAATAAATAAGAATTACCAAGAAGTCCCAGGAAAAAAATTTCACTATTAAAAAGTCTCAATAACAAGTAATTATGATTCTTTATTTTCGAACTTGTTCCCACTTAGTCTTTACTTATCGATGAACTTTAAGGTGATTAAATCACATTCTTGGGATCTGATTATAATTCTCCAAGTAATAACCCACGTTGACAATAATTTTCTTACTGTATCAAACGTGAAAAGTAATTTGTTTCAAATATTTGACAAACGGACTTAACCATTAATCTATAATTTCTATCAGTCTGCCACCGTCAAAGTTGGTGTTTTTTTTTTAAAAAAAAAACAAAATTGCTGCCAGCGAAGCAGCATCTGCAGTTAAGGCTTAGACGTTATGGGACATATCTTATCACATATAATTAAATTAACAGAGTTGATTAATTAATGTGAATGGAATGCTGACTTCCTAGCTGTTGTGCTTTCTCATGCAAGCCTTTAAAATTAAATGGGTTTTGTACTACTACCATTACATTTGTATGGAATTCAAAATGAAGGAAAATTTGAGAAAATCCCTCCACTACAAATCTTATTGATGAGAAAGAATTAAATTAGAATATGGGCACTTTGATCTATGCGTGTAAAATTGGCAAAGTATCAGTATTTTTTTTGTTGAAAAATTTATCAGATTTTTCTTAATGATAAAATCTTCAATCGGAACTTTTCCACAATTTTTTGTAATGAATCGTATAATTTATGAATCGTATAATTGTGCTTAATTAGACCTAGTTTGTTTAATTTTTTAAGATTAGAAAAAAGTGATTTTTTTTTATATTAGTTGCGGTAACCATGAAGGTTTTGTTTAAAAAAATTATTTTCAATTTATTTTTTTTAAAAGCAGTTTATTCAGCTTATTTTGATAAGTTCATTGTTGAACGCTGTTTAACGATATCTGGCTGGTTCGGTTAAGGTTAGAAAATGATTCTAGTTAAGCTATATATATGAAGGAGTCGTTGGGAGCACTTTAACTAAATGTAAGGGTTTTGTTGGGAAAAAATTATTTTCATCTTACTTTTATTGATTAAAATTTTAAATTACATAAAACTTTTCTAAACTTACAATCATGAACAAATGATCTCATAAGCCTTTAAGACTTAATAATAAACTCCCTAAACTTTTAAATTTATGCAAATAATCCCAAACTAGTCAATTTCATACCACTTAAATTTTATTCTTATATGCATTTAATCCCCTCAAGCATACAGTTAGATGCGGATAAACCGGCCCCTTAAACTTTAAGCCATTTGTAGACAAATAATAAACAAAACTAACAGTGCGAGAATTATCTGCATAAACGTAAAAGTTCAGGAAGGTTTATTGTAAGGTTTGAAAAGTTAAAAATATTATTTATATGTGACATAAAGTTCAAGAAGGTTAAACAAATAGGCCGATCGTTAATAATTACAGTATTCAATAATTTCTTGATAATCCTCTTGGTTTAATTAGTTCTCCTCCTTTTTCTGACCAAAAAAGAAAATTAGTTCTAAGGTTTTACACTTGAACGACAACCACCGACGTACGTTTGCGGCTTAAAAGTTATACATATCGTGTCATCAGCATGCAATTAGTTGAATTAATTAATGGGAATGGAATGCTAACTACCCAATTGCTGTCCTGCTTAGCTTCTTCCACATCTAATTTTCGTAATGAAAATGGGTTAATGGGAACGGAATGTTAATTACATAGCTGTGTTGTGTAAATTACTAGTCGATCCAACCTGTCGAGATTTCTATTTTAACATTTTTAGAACAACCTTAAATCCAAAAACTTTTTTGGGGCAATATTATAGTTGAGTGGAAACTTCTCAGTCAAATTTACACTTCAACCCCTTTTTTCTTAATCGAAATGTGCGTCCGGTTACTTGTGTATTATTGTAGGGTTTAAAATGAGTCATATTATTCATTGGATAGTAGTGTGATTTCATAAACTTTTTTCTCCCCTTTATGCTTTCATTTGATGAGAAGAGAAAATGAAGAAACAAAAAGTTGAAATAACTATTTTCTTGCTTTCCGTTATATTTGGATGAGCAAGAAAAAATGAACATTGATTGATTACCTATTAACAGTAATATCCATAGGTACGAAAATTATGTGAGCCTCATCTTCTTTTTTCTTTTTTTTTGTCTTGGGGAAATTCTAAAAATTATCTTCTCTGATCTCTAAAATCTCTCTACTTTGGAAAAGAAAACTTTGGGGCCAAAAACATGTGGGTCTCAAGCATCTTTTTTTCCCCCTTACACTTTTCTTTCCTTCATATTTACTTATTATCTAAAAAGGGAAAATTCTTTTTTCTTCTTCTTTTCATTCTATTCTAGTTCTATATTTTTCCATTACTTTTGTCCCCCATTCAATCACACCATCAAGACAAAGGCTTTCTAGGCTTTTTTTTTTTAAATGTTAATTATATAGATAAATTAATAATTTGTAGGCCTTTTTTAACCAAATAGAGGTCTGTAACTTTACATTTATATGAAGAAATGAACGATATTACAATTAAATATCATGCAGTTGCGTAAGCTTTAATAACTTTCAGACAAGTCCTTGGTCAAAAAAAAAAAAAAACTTTCAGACAAGGAGGGTACAGAAGTCAGGTACCGGCCCTTCTTGTGTTCCCTTTTTTATTTTTCCTTTTCGGTGTTCATATGTGGTTCGCATTTTATTTTGTATAAAGTGTCATCAAATATATAAAATATTTGTCAATAAAAATGAAACTTAATATATATATATATATAAATTAGATTAACTTGTCCTCTAGGAAGCAAAGATTTGTGTCTTGTGTGTTAAAAATCTTATTACGGCTCAACCTGTTCTGTTAATAAATCTATCTACTTGTATTAATTAGTCTATACATAGGTTGATATTATTGTTAGTTCTTATAATGTGATAATTTTGATTTTGCTTCCTATAGTTAAATTATTAGTTTTGGTTCTTGTAGTTGCATAATTTTTTTTATATGAGTTTCATAAATAATCTCTATTCTTTTAATGAGTTTTAATTTTAATTTTTATATTTAAAATCAGACCAAGTCTTTATGAAACTACAAGAACCAAAACTAATGATTTGAAACTATAAGGATCAAAATCAAAATTGGGTTAGTATTAACACATTAATTAATAAATAACGTTTTATGTGTGCAAATAAATAAAGGAAGGAAAGAACAAACACATGCCAATACCAGAAATCTTGCACGTTGTTCAAAGCCAAGAAAAAAAAAAACTGTATAGTGTATATATAACCGCTATAACAACACGACACGTGATCAACATCCCTCACATACCAAAACCCAAAACAACTACTATTTCCATTTTAAGTTTTCGATCTAATTCACGAGCAAGAACCTTGTAGAACTTCTCCCAAAGTCAAAACAAGAGAAACAAATAAAAACCATATATAGTCCTTATATATATATATATTGTGTTGTATATATAGAGAGGTAGGAATGAACCGTTATATTGATTATGTATAGTAGTTGATGAAAGGTAAGGTAAGGTAGCTAGCTTGATTCATCTCCCTTAACCATTGAATGCATATATGTGATATTATTGCAGTAAAGGATAATGATTAAGTAGCTTTCAATCATATGAATGCATTATAATGCTTTTTATATTTTGGCTCTCAGAGTTCAAACTGATCGGTTTCTCCATCACTTAGCGTAACAGTACAACCTGGGACTTTTTGATCTTTGACCTACCTGTAATTTACATCATCAATAGTTCTTTAGGTTTTGTTTCCTTTCATGTGCATCGAATCCGTTCCTGTCTTTGTGTGCGTTCTCACTTATGCATGATATCTCTGTGCCAAAAGGGATTGGAAGAGTGTATTCCTAATTAGTAATAGCTAATTTCTCATTCTATTATAATTATTTTTTCGCATTTCTAGATAGTGGTAATGAATTAATAACCTCCGCTTAGTTATGGTGAAAAGAATAGAAATGTCTTATAGTTATAAAAATTAAAAAGGTTTAGAAGGACTGAAGAAGGATTATATTCTTAATTAATAGCTATTTTTTGCCAACTCTTATAACTAATTAAGTTAGAGGTTCAATACAATATTTCATCATGAACTTTTTTGGCCAGAAAATATATAGTGAACTAAATTAATTTACATAGAATAAGTATATTAAAATTAGTTAATAGACACCTAAACTTTTTTCACCAAAAAAATAGTTCATAAATATTACCCCATCTTTCTAAAATACCCTTGATTAAATCCAATAAATTCTAATTGAATTTTACTCATCATCATCTTTTTCGGTGCTTCTTTCTCCCATAAATATCCATATATCACAGGAACGGAGGCAGTGACATTTTCCTTCTTACTATATAATCTAAATATATATATACTATCTCTGGTCCTTAATATAAAATTTCGTTTCGCATTTAATTTAGTTCTAAATTTAAGGCCCAAATTCACTTTGTTTATGCATATTTAACCATTTTCTCCAAAGTATAGCCTCTTATAATAGCTGCACATGTTAAATGTTTCATCAAATAGTAGTTTTAGTCAATATACATGATTATCAAGAGTATTTTAGAGAAGACAAAATATATTTATTGCAAACAACTAACTAAACTAATTTCTTTAATTTTCTCAAATTAATCAATTAAGTTCTTATATCAAGTGTAGGAGGTAGTATATATAAGGAGAATATGATAATGATGTATGAACACATATCATCCTCATAAATATTCGTCTCACTTATTGTTGGGGAGGTTGAGAATTTGCTTAGGATTACTCACACACACACACACACACACACACAGAGCTGGTAGATTCTGTTACATCTAAGCTAGCTGGTGTGTTGAATTTATTAGAAACAACATGCATGCATGCTTCCACTTATAATACTATGTTTTGCACGTTGTTCTCGTTGCCGTCTCTCGCTTGTTTTATTAATTTGTTTCGCATTATGCAGCCCAGAAAATGTATAATATAGCTCGCCCACTTTGTATATATAGTCAAATTGTGAGCAAGTTTTGACGACATGCATGTCCACGTGGGTGGATTAAAGAATAAAGGGTTTGCATTAATACCTTTTTCAAACAAAAATTGCGATTCCGTCTACTGTGCACCGCGTTGTAGAAGTCAATTTGAGTTATCTGTGAGACTGTGCTTTTAATTAATCACTCTATAGTTTAATTAATCACTAAAAATTTTTACAATACATTAGTGATATAAAACCACAAAACATATCAAATGTGTCATTGTACTTTTAAGATCTGTTTGGCATAAGAAAAATAAAGGGAAAGGAAGAAATTTTTTTAATAATAAACTCAATTTAAAAAATTGTAGAAGTGGAGTTAAAATCTTTTAATCATTTTTTCTTACTCTTTCATCTTACATCTTTTTTTCATTAAAATTTTATAAACCCATTTTTTTTAATTTTTTAAAATCAAATTTATTAAAATTGTTTTTCTCCTCCCCTTCCTTGCAATCCCCTCATACCAAACACCAGGTTAATATAAGATGGGATTCGTAAATCTCAAGGTTGGGGTGAAATTGGAATGGTCATAGGAATTGCAGACGACGTCGTTTCTTTGATCTTGCATCAATGTGCTGCTGGGAGCGAGGAATCTCACACAGTTTCTGCTGATTAATTATAATTGGATCGACAAGATCAGAAGCCAACAAATTCAGTTTCTCTAATCACATCATCCAGCTTGTCAACGAGGTTAAAACTCTAAATTCTAGTTTAACGTTTGACTCACATCATTTATTATTTTTATTTGTTTAATTTTCTTACTTCTTGACCTTAATATTCATTGCCCCCTAATTTTAAAAGTAGAAAATGTAAGATAAAATTGTCAACTCCTACCTAGCTAAAAATGATTTGAAATAAAGAAACAAAATAACAGTGACTCCACTTCTATATATAAGAGCTGCATAATTAATTTAAATTAAATAAGGAAGAAAAATAAAGTATTTAATCATACAAATATAACATTATCGCTCTAGAATGTCCTTATATAATATCATATTATATTTTAATTTATTATAAGTTATGCAAATTAATTTAAAAATAAATGATAAATATAAGATAAAACGAATAAAATTTGATATATTTATAACTAAATTCAACTAGTTCATATCTTAGGGATAAAAGGAAGTACCTAGAGGAGTCACATACTTTGTTCAAATCATGTCTCTTAATTTTATATGTTGTTAACACAATGCCATCTCTTGAAAATAAATAATATTAACAAGGAAACGGGAAAATCCTATAAAATAAACTTGAAAACAATCAAATTTCAAATTAATTAGGATTGTTTTATATAATTTAACAGATTTTAACTACATTTGACTTGTGAATACTAGCATATTTTTGTAAGAATTTTTAATTTAGAATTTAGTTAAGAAAACACGTAATGATGGAATGAATTTTAAAAGAAAAAGAATGGCTAGTAGCGAATAATATAATGGTATTGGGAAATGAAATGACCACTTTTATGGAAAGTGGAAATGTTGACAAGAGGGATCACATTGGATACCAAGAATTGGTGAAGGAATAGCAATTAAGATGTGTTAGGAGAAGAGGAACAAAATATTCTTTTTGGAGCAATCAACAACCATATATTTACCACTCAACTACTACCCTATCCTAAATATATCCCTACCTAGCTTACCTATTTGATAATGACTTCACCCTAATATCACCTTTGGTAGGCCCTTTCTTTCCCCATTCAATGTTTCAGCACTCACTTCAACAAATTTGTGATGAATTTTATTGTCTGTTTTTTTTTTTTTGCCTGAGATGAATTTTATTGCCTATAGTCCATAGATAATAACACAATTGCAGTTTTTTTAAATTTTTTTGAATTTTTTTATTCGATTTAATATGTTAAAAAAGATTTTTAATGATGGTGTGCATAAAAAAAACATTGCTAAAAATATACTTAGAGAAGTTTTTTTATATTTTAAATTTATTATCATGTAGATTTTTATTTTTTAAAAATTCATATATTAAATAAGAATAAAGTTAAAAAGTTGTTAGATTTTGAAATAAGGTTAATGAAATTTATAGTTTTTTTTTTTCATTTTGATGAAAGATGCTGAAAATATGTTAGAAGTAGGATTAGAGGAGTAATGTTATAATTTGTAAATACTAGTTTACAACAGATCGGTGCTGCCACAGGTTTACGAGAGTTGAATACTTGATTTGCAAGTAATACTCTCACTTTTTAATTATTTGAATATATTTTTGTAACTCACTTTTCAATAAAATTTTTTAGAACCGAAATATTATTAAATTGATCTTTTGTATGCGCAAAAGTCATGATCAAAATCAGTTTTGGGTACTCATTATTTATCTACAGCTTGTGCTGCAATATTTATTTTCTCATACAATCACTACTCAACGCTATCTATATCTCCTATGTGTTTATATTTGAAAAAGTTTCAAAATTAAATTGTCCTACGACCAACTGTAAACAGTACTACCAATTGTAAATAGTACTATGTAACTTTTTTAAAGATTATTATTGAGTAAATGCAACTAAACTGAAGGGGGGGAAAAAGAAAAACGGAAAAAAAAAAAGAAAGAAAAGAAAAGGAAAAGGATGGAGACGCAGCAAGCACGTAGGTCCCATGATAGAAGATAGAAGTGCAGACCAATCTATGATCGATCTGTTTGATTTTTTGAACAATATATAACTATGAAAAACCCTCAAAGCCTTTTATAGTTTTTAATAACTTCAAAGAAACGTAAAATTTACAAAAATATAAGTCTTTGAGTTGTCATTTTCTCCATTAAGAAGTCTAAAGAGTGGTAAGAAACTAATTCTTCGTTCCTCTAATGTTTCCAAATGCATTTGGCATTTCCCCCCTTGTGTTGGAAAATTATTCTAATTTTGCAACGTGGGTTTGAACTGATAGCTAGTAAGTCATAGTCTTATATATATATTGGAAATTGTTTAATGTATTTTAGCATAATTCTCCTTTGTGTTTATATATGTTTTGTCTTGATGCTTTATCAAGTCTTTCCACACTTCAATGGTTTAGTTTGATTCCTTCCACAAAGTTAGCCTCCACCCTTTGGCTGGGTCACTTCTCTTTGGAAATTTCCATTAGTTTATGATGATTTGTGTTTTGTAACATAATTATAAACTATATACATTATTGATTTTAACTGGATCATATAGTTCTCAAGTCTTTCCCTTTGATTTTTAGCTTTCATTTTCAGACAACTGGATATTTCTAGATGATGTGTATATTTTCATACAATTTTTCTTTAAAACAGTTCATATATGATTCATTCGAAAATGGTTTTCAATGTCATATTAGATTTCATAATCGATGGCAAAAAAAAAAAAGCTTAATTTCATTTATATATAATGAAATGGTGTGTTTTTCTAATCTCTTGAGATGACGTTAGGAAAAACTTTATGTTCATGACTAGAGAGAGAACTGATCAGATTACTTAATGGGCGATGTTAATGATTAAATTAGTTATCGTTATGTAAAGGAAAAAAATCAACATATTGGTTTACTTTTGGTCGCGTAACAAAGTCAACGGAAAATAATTAAATTCCAAAGTTAAGTTAAAGAACAAAAGTTAATTACTGCATTCAAAAAGTAAACTCATCATTTATCTCCTAACGCTTTAATTATATATATATAAATAAATCACGTTTCGTTTAGTATTTAATAAATTAAATAATTATTGTTTTCCTCAAGCATAGATAGTTCAAAATCTCATATATGTGCTCAACGAGGATACGTAAAGCATATAATAATCAATAAGCATTATTCAAATAACAATCTGTGGATGTCTTTACTAAACTACTGTATTTTCATTGGCTAAATAAAACCTAAACTATTACATTTTAATCAATTACAAATTAAATACTGTCATGTGATGCATTATGTGTAGACTTGAGATTTCTAACGTGGATCTTGGTGGACTTTTAATTAGTTATAATGAGACACCAAATTTCCAAATGAATTGTGTTCCAAAGTTGGAAACTTGAAGTTTTTGTTTGCCTATATGTCTAATTATTCTGCTTAGATGATGCAATCAAAGTCCTGAATATAGGATATTAGGGTTCGGGAAACAGGACACCTAACGAAATTAATTATTGTCAATTATTAATGATTAATATATAAAAATTTCAGAATTGGATGCGTTTTTTATGAAGAAGCAGAAAGTCATCAATATGGTTAATGACTTGGCTGGCACTTTGAAGCAGCATTTCAACATTATGCATGTGCGTGTGAGATTGATCTATCTCACACAACACGCACATCAACATAAAACAGCATTAATTTCATTTCATGTAATTATTATTTAGTCTTAATCTTTATCACGTTTTATGCATTATAGATTCTTTATTTTAATTCTCCATTTTTCCCCATTTGAACAATTTGTTTCTTCATCTCATAAATGAGTGGTATTTTGCATTAATTCAGATTTGGGTATAGCCTAAATATAGTAGGTAGCTTTTTTAAATATGATTTTTTTTAATTTATTACGTTTGAGGAGGAAAAAAAAAAACCCAAATGACGTTGTACCTATGTTCAATCTCACCTTAGTTTCAAAATGTTTGAATTTATGTCGGCGTAACCAATTTAAACTAGAAAACACAAACAAACGGTTGATGAAACAAGAAGGTTGAAAAGTAATATGGTTTGATTTGTGTCCACCTCAATGGATTTAGACAGCTTCAGAAGAAACATGATATTGAGGCATGTTCATGTTTGTCCTCATCGAAAGTTGATGAAACAAGGAGGTTGAAAACTGGCTTCCAATATAACATTCTTCATATATGGATCGTAAGGTCCACGCGTGGTTTTGCTTAGTTGGATTTTGATTCTTGAAACTGTGAGCTCACACGCTCTCTCTCTTGGAATTATATACTACAAGTATCTATCTACATAGTTTTACTTTTGCGATTCATTCATATATATATATATATATATATAAATATATTTGTTGGTTCTTTTTTTCAAAGAAAAGATTTTTGTGGATTTGTAGTGGCAGTTCTAATTTCTAAATATGAAGAGTTACGTTGCATATACAACTAAAAATATCCTTTCAGGACAAAGGAAAGCCAAAGTTACATGTGGGGAGCAAGCATCTTTGAAAGATATACACAAACACGCATACCCGATTGATATCTATCTTTATAGCACTTAAAAAATGCAATATATATTACACGTAGGATGGAGCAATGTACACGTAGGCAAGTGCGTTGACACGTAGGATCAACTATTTGGGGCTTCAGGGCTGATGAAGATTTCAACCATTTGGGGCAAGTCTGTGGAGTGCTTAATTAGGGCAGAGTTAGATTTGCACCAAGACAACCTCGAGCAGAACTTTTGGTCAAAATCTAGAAATAGGAACCACTTTTTTAGCATTGATAATGGGTTATTAGATCATTATTATTTTGATTTGAACTTTTAGCATTTTACATGCAATTAAAATTTTATGATGCTACCCTCTGCTTTTTTAGAATTGCTCAGCTAACGATTGACATTGGTTAAACGTTATCATAGACTGACATTGCACTATTTTGGGATAGAATATTATTATTTAAACTAATTATTAAGAGATCTCATAAATCAGTGTGCAAATTCAGAAATGCATGCGGCAGGATTATTCTTAACTGGCAATTATTACTAACACATCGATCGACCTTTTTCCTTTTTTGAAAAAACGAAAAAGAATCTCATGATATTATAATATTATATATTGACGAAGCACACATGAATTATTACTAGTGTCCTTTCCAAATTCTTCAAATCAAGAGTTTGCCAGAAAAAAAGGAAGGATTTGTGATCATGCAAAGCAGTGATGACGGTGCAATGTGTCATATAATAAATGGTTCAATACAACTCAAACCACCAACTGCCCTTTATCTCATTTGCTTTCATAATATATATACTCCTCCGGTCCTTAATATAAGACCTATTTAACTAATTTAATTAGATTAAGGAAGTTAGGTAAGATAGTTAATTATAAAAAATATGACATGTTTTTCCTAAAACACCATAATCATCTTTCTTAATACCTCTTCTCCCTCTTCTACTTAATTATGGTTGAGAGAGTATCCGTAAGAATAATTTAGAAAAAATTAATAAATATAAGAAATGAGTCTTATATTTAGGACCAAAACTAACTCAATAATTAGATCATGTATTAAAAACGGGAGGAATATATATATAACATATATGTACTCTATTATTACGTTCTTATTGGTATATTTATATTGTGTGTTTGGATAACCCCAGAAAGTGAGACAAATTGTGTGTATAATATATATATAAATATATGTATACATATCTTATAAATACACACACACATATAAGGCTGGGAAATGAATCTACCTCTTCCTGATTTCGACGAAGATGATTTGACTCTTTTTATTTTTTCCTTATAAATTAGATTGAGACTTGAGAGTGTATAGTGGTTGAAGTGTCTAGAAGTTAATGTGCTTTTTTTTTTTGTCAAAAACAAGGACGTAGTTGTGCTCATAATTTTGCACTTTTAATCATCACTACTTTTGTCGGCTTTCTTATAATATTCTTGGTTGCTGCATAAGGATGATTGCAATATACATATATATATATATCAACAAAGATAGAACAACATTTTTTCAAGATTTATGACTATGGCGATTTTATTATATATTTCATAGAAAATGAATAAATATGATAGATATATATATAGAGAGAGAGAGAGAGAAATTATCTGAATAAATTTAAAAGCTTATGACGTACGGTTGATTATCAATTGTTAACGATCTCTTGATTTAACTAAGAGAATGGTACCCACCTTAATGGATGATTAAATTAAAGAAAAGGTTGTTATTGATGCAATAGTTTGAAGCAAGAAGGTTAATTAAGGGTAATTAATGGAAAGGGCATGTCGGAGACAGAAATGCAAACACATGACAGCTTTATAGGAGGAAAAGGTTTCAAGTGGGATTAAATTCGGCAACTAATTAAAACAATAAATTAAAACAACAAAGGAAAGTGTCCCCACTTTTGACAAAATTTAGATTCTTCTTGTTCTTCTTTATTTTTTTAATTTTATTTTTGAGGGAGATAATGCATTATTTATGTAATAGTGTTCTGACTTGCTTGTCGCTCCTGCTCCCTGGCCGCATGATAAAATGATAAGATCAAAATATCTTTGCTTCAGTCCTTATATATATATATATATATATATATATATATGTTATATTTATATATCAGTGTGGGACAAAACAAAAAGGCAGAATCTAAACTAATGTCATTGTGACCCTAATTAGTTATTAATTATAAAACAAATTTAAAGAAAAAGTAGTGAGACCAACCAAGAAAAGGTTGGGTTAATCATTCACTTCCCGCCCTCATTTAGGTGGAACAACTATGTGTATCTACTTTACAGTGCCCAAAAAAATTGCAATTTAACATTGCAAATAAAGAAATCCTAACTTATTGTTTAAAATTAATTATGTTGCTTAACCTTGTAGTCTAGTAACATGAAACTTCTCCCGTAATTAGAAGGCCGTGGGTTTGGTTTCACTTATAGCCTCATGCTGTTGGTATCTATTTCTCTAATTCCCAAAAAACAAAAAAAGCTATCATGTTAAAATCATGTGCATCTGAGTTTAATTTGAATTCTATTATATAGACCATAATTGGCTTCGATCTATTAATTCATGTTAGGTTCCAATGAATTCAAGTTGAGCCGACTTTGATCACATGGGTGTAAATACTTTAAACCAATTAATAAAGTTTCATGGATAAGAGCTTAGAGCCTAAACGATATTTGATGCATTGTTTCTTGAAATTTTCCATTGTAAAACATCCAAGAAAACAATGTCTAATTTAAGGAAAAAAAATTATCTTTTAGTTCCTATAGTTTTGAATAAATTCATAACTCAATCTTTAAAGTTTAACTCACTCTAATTAATCTCCGTTTTGATTTGGTTAAAAGTGGTTGCCTAAATTTTACTCACTGCAACTGAATTTCTTATATGTAATTTTAACCATTTCATGAAACATATTATTGTTAAAAATATAGAGATTAATATTTTTAAATGGCTAAGTTATTAAGATTGAGTGGCATCGACTCAAAGTTCAGGAATTAAGTCAAACCGAGTTAAAAATATAAGAAATGAGTTGTAACAAATTAAAATTCAGAGACCAAGCAAAACTATAAGAATAAAAATACTAGGTTTTGGCTAAGTTAATACTATATCTATTGTGTAAGTCTATTTTAATTTAACAGGGCAAAAACGCAGGGGGAGGTAGAGAGAGATTTATGATTGGAAGCACGAGTTATGAAATGATTGTACCGACAAGGGATGGTCCCTTTTCTTAGAGAACAAGTGAAGGGAAAATGATTGAAGGGATTCAAAAAAGATGGAATCAATTTGCCAAAGCCAGAAAGCCCAATATTCTGGGTTTGTGGTTGCTTCTAAATCCTAACAGAAATAAGGTTAATTCAAGATTTGTGTCAGATTACTGGGTCCTAACTCTCAAATTATACATCATAATGAAGAATCTAACAATAGTGTTTATTTACCATATATAACCCCTTCTTTTCTTTACCATAAATATGCCTACCTTGCTTTTTTTTTTTTAATTAAAACTCAATAAAATTAAACACTGATGTATAGATTAAGCTAAGTGTCACTTCAAATATCTAAATAGCAAATCAATTCAAGAATTTTTTGTTAAACATGCCCACCTATATCAATAGAACTTTTAATTTATGATATATTAGAGGGAAAAATAGTATCATGATGATATGAGGTGAAGTTTTCTTTGACATTATCGCATGATTATCTATGACTAATTTTTTTATTTTTATGTTACAGACTAAATTTACTTAATGATTAAAAACTACTCCCAACTATTCTCCCTTGAGATTCGTTAAAACATCATTTGGTCGGGGAAAAATAGCTTTTCATATTTTTTTTGTTCTATAGTTAGCATTTAAGTACACTCATACACAATCAATAGAGACATAAATTACTTTTTTATTTCAAAATTATTTCTTAAAATTTTTTATTTATTTTTCATATATATAAATTAATTCCAAAAACAACCAATTAGTATATTAAAGGAAGAAAAAACAAAAGTTGAACTTTTTGAGGGCAACGAACTTAATTTAATTATGAGAGAAGCGTCAAAAAAGCACATCAGTATTTGATGCTCTTATAACTAATAGTCACATCACATCAAATGAACGAGACTTTGGTGACATAAAGGGGGACAAAGTGAAGATTCCAAATGCACTTTCTTATTACAGAAAAAGTGGGGATTGCAAAAGGGCTAAAATTAAAGCACACATTTATCATGAATTATGCAGTTTCTGGATATTGTGTATATTATTTTAGCAAATTTAGCTTGGAGGAGAGCAGACCCAATAATACACTCATATCAATCAAGTGAACTTCATAAAAATCGGAAGAAAAAAAAAGAAGAGAAAATTGTAATCACACGTATAATTTAAGGTTAATTTATGATGAGTCAACGCTCCAACTCATCCATACACTAACAATTTTGGGCACATAAATTCAAGTCATATGGATTATTTCAAACATGGGGCACCATAATTACTGTAATTAAAAACATTACTCACCTTTAAAAACTGAAACAAAGATCATTTGATCGTGCAAATTTATTTTATTGGGTCGGCATTGTCCTTCCACTAATTGATTTGTAAAAATTCGAATTTTAACAAACTGGAAGAACTAGCTTGATTCATAGAATACTCTGGGGAAGCAAATTGTTTTAGAACCTGAGGTCATAAGTTGGATGACCAGTTAATTCGAGCCTTAATATATATAATCAATATCAATATTAATATCAAATATACAATTTATATCATAAGCCCTGAACAGTGTAATTCATTTGTAATATAACCTGTAAAGCAGAAGGCCTGACACGTAAAAATGAATGGCAACACTGATTTGTTTCCTCAGTCTCTTCCAACTTTTCACTGGCTTCATCCTAATTCTTCCCTTCATACACCTAATTTTATTCCTGCCACTTTGTTGGATAAGAATTTGAACATAATTTGAGCTTAGAGATGAGCCTAAAAAGTTTTTCATTCACATGAAATTTCTCCCCGGCTTGGGTTGTCAAAAAAATTGATCATGAAATACAGGGAATTGGAAGAAGCCACGGAGGCCTTTCCAGCTGAGTGATCAAAATTTGCAAACACATAATATCTTCATGTTTAGAGAATTAAACTCGGAAGCCAAGGCAATGACACTATCTTTTCCTTGGTACTAAAAAATTCGGGGGCGATAAGGCATCAAATTCCACGCAACAAAGCAAGCATAAAACACCAAAGGGAAAGAGTATCGTCGTTGCAGGTTACTACATCTAGTCCTTAATATAAGAACTAATTAGAAGATCAAATTTAATCTTAAATATAAGATCTCAATCCACTTTGTCTCCCTTTTTTTCTCTTCAAATATTCCTATTGAATGCAAAAGATTCCCAACCAACGAATAATTCTAATTATCCAATACATATAATTAAAGAAGATAGTTTAGAAAATCTGATAAATAACTAACTCAACTAATTTCCTTAATATCCCTAGGTTAGTTATCTAACTCTTATACTAAGGACGGGAACTAGTACTTAATTTCCAACCTCAAATAAGCCCAGATTATAGAGGCCAATCAAAATGCAATGAATCTCCAACGCAGACTTTTTGCAGGAAAAAATATTGTAGCAGCTGAATAGTCTGCAAAACTGCCGACCTTTACGACAAATTCACCAAAGTAAAACCTAATTAAAGAGATTATACAAAGACGGTCCTCAAGAGTAGATAAATTTGCCTACGTTTCTTAAACAGAAAAAATGAATCTTACAGACCCATCATAACTTTTATACTGTCGAACAGGTTTACCATTTGCACTATATGAGATGCAGTTCGTTCGGTATCTCAATAAGGAATATCATCAATCAGCCCCCATCAACTGCATAATAAGAAATTGAAATCACTGTTCGCGCTACAAATTGTTTCCCACAAAATTACATTGTTTGATTTATACTCAGCTATTTAATTTTGCACACAATGTGTTCACTTCATGCTTATTGAAATATTTTTACAAAAACGCATTCATTTCCTGATAACCATAATTCTCTAATGCGTGAAAAGTTAGAAACTTTCACTTCTCAAAAAAAGGTTTCCATGATCTAAGTTGCAAATAAAGCGATAAAAATGGAAATGAAAACAAGATATATATATATTTATATATTACAAGAACCTTCTAAAACCAGTTTAATTTTTTTTTCCGTATGAAAATTTAGCTTCAAATTAGGGCTTCAAGACCTCAAGTATTAAAACGGTAATCCTATGGAGTTGGTGATTTCAGTCCTTGGAGGGGAAATGTTTATTTTCTTCACAAGCAATTTAAAATAGGAACAACCATATGGAGGTACCTATACTTTTTTTCAATTTTCAATTTGGTACCTATGTGTTTTTTGTTCTTAACTAAATCTTTATTTTCCCTCTATTAACATCATTAATCCTTATGTAGAGACTAAAAATATCAATAGAACATAGTTATAAGAGTTAATGTTGCTAAAAGATAAAAATTAAATGTTTAATTAAAGGGAAAAAAACACAAGGTACCAAATTAAAAATTGAGAGAAAGTATAGGTACCTTCACTATGGTTTTCTTTTTAAAAATGAAAAATAAGAAAGTGAAAATAAATAGAGACGAAAATTGTCAAACCA
>NW_021637764.1:0-164365 GCF_004799145.2 Neltuma alba
TTTAAATAAAATAAGGAAGAAAAATAAAGTATTTAATCATACAAATATAACATTATCGCTCTAGAATGTCCTTATATAATATCATATTATATTTTAATTTATTATAAGTTATGCAAATTAATTTAAAAATAAATGATAAATATAAAATAAAACGAATAAAATTGATATATTTATAACTAAATTCAACTATTCCTAGTTCATATATTAGGGATAAAAGGAAGTACCTAGAGGAGTCACATACTTTGTTCAAATCATGTCTCTTAATTTATATGTTGTTAACACAATGCCATCTCTTGAAAATAAATAATATTAACAAGGAAACGGGAAAATCCTATAAAATAAACTTGAAAACAATCAAATTTCAAATTAATTAGGATTGTTTTATATAATTAACAGATTTTAACTACATTTGACGGATAACTTGAATATGACTATGTAAGGTTGTGAATACTAACATATTTTTGTAAGAATTTTTAATTTAGAATTTAGTTAAGAAAACGTAATGATGGAATGAATTTTAAAGAAAAAGAATGGCTAGTAGCGAATAATATAATGGTATTGGGAAATGAAATGACCACTTTTATGGAAAGTGGAAATGTTGACAAGAGGGATCACATTGGATACCAAGAATTGGTGAAGGAATAGCAATTAAGATGTGTTAGGAGAAGAGGAACAAAATATTCTTTTTGGAGCAATCAACAACCATATATTTACCACTCAACTACTACCCTATCCTAAATATATCCCTACCTAGCTTACCTATTTGATAATGACTTCACCCTAATATCACCTTTGGTAGGCCCTTTCTTTCCCCATTCAATGTTTCAGCACTCACTTCGACAAATTTGTGATGAATTTTATTGTCTGTTTTTTTTTTTTTGCCTGAGATGAATTTTATTGCCTATAGTCCATAGATAATAACACAATTGCAGTTTTTTTAAAATTTTTTTGAATTTTTTTATTCGATTTAATATGTTAAAAAAGATTTTTAATGATGGTGTGCATAAAAAAACATTGCTAAAAATATACTTAGAGAAGTTTTTTTTATATTTTAAATTTATTATCATGTAGATTTTTATTTTTTAAAAATTCATATATTAAATAAGAATAAAGTTAAAAAGTTGTTAGATTTTGAAATAAGGTTAATGAAATTTATAGTTTTTTTTTTTCATTTTGATGAAAGATGCTGAAAATATCTTAGAAGTAGGATTAGAGGAGTAATGTTATAATTTGTAAATACTAGTTTACAACAGATCGGTGTGCCACAGGTTTACGAGAGTTGAATACTTGATTTGCAAGTAATACTCTCACTTTTTAATTATTTGAATATATTTTTGTAACTCACTTTTCAATAAAATTTTTTAGAACCGAAATATTATTAAATTGATCTTTTGTATGCGCAAAAGTCATGATCAAAATCAGTTTTGGGTACTCATTATTTATCTACAGCTTGTGCTGCAATATTTATTTTCTCATACAATCACTACTCAACGCTATCTATATCTCCTATGTGTTTATATTTGAAAAAGTTTCAAAATTAAATTGTCCTACGACCAACTGTAAACAGTACTACCAATTGTAAATAGTACTATGTAACTTTTTTAAAGATTATTATTGAGTAAATGCAACTAAACTGAAGGGGGGGAAAAAGAAAAACGGAAAAAAAAAAGAAAGAAAAGAAAAGGAAAAGGATGGAGACGCAGCAAGCACGTAGGTCCCATGATAGAAGATAGAAGTGCAGACCAATCTATGATCGATCTGTTTGATTTTTTGAACAATATATAACTATGAAAAACCCTCAAAGCCTTTTATAGTTTTTAATAACTTCAAAAAGAAACGTAAAATTTACAAAAATATAAGTCTTTGAGTTGTCATTTTCTCCATTAAGAAGTCTAAAGAGTGATAAGAAACTAATTCTTCGTTCCTCTAATGTTTCCAAATGCATTTGGCATTTCCCCCCTTGTGTTGGAAAATTATTCTAATTTTGCAACGTGGGTTTGAACTGATAGCTAGTAAGTCATAGTCTTATATATATATTGGAAATTGTTTAATGTATTTTAGCATAATTCTCCTTTGTGTTTATATATGTTTTGTCTTGATGCTTTATCAAGTCTTTCCACACTTCAATGGTTTAGTTTGATTCCTTCCACAAAGTTAGCCTCCACCCTTTGGCTGGGTCACTTCTCTTTGGAAATTTCCATTAGTTTATGATGATTTGTGTTTTGTAACATAATTATAAACTATATACATTATTGATTTTAACTGGATCATATAGTTCTCAAGTCTTTCCCTTTGATTTTTAGCTTTCATTTTCAGACAACTGGATATTTCTAGATGGTGTGTATATTTCATACAATTTTTCTTTAAGACAGTTCATATATGATTCATTCGAAAATGGTTTTCAATGTCATATTAGATTTCATAATCGATGGCAAAAAAAAAAAAAAAAAGCGTAATTTCATTTATATATAATGAAATGGTGTGTTTTTCTAATCTCTTGAGATGACGTTAGGAAAAACTTTATGTTCATGACTAGAGAGAGAACTGATCAGATTACTTAATGGGCGATGTTAATGATTAAATTAGTTATCGTTATGGTAAAGGAAAAAAATCAACATATTGGTTTACTTTTGGTCGCGTAACAAAGTCAACGGAAAATAATTAAATTCCAAAGTTAAGTTAAAGAACAAAAGTTAATTACTGCATTCAAAAAGTAAACTCATCATTTATCTCCTAACGCTTTAATTATATATATATATATATATAAATAAATCACGTTTCTTTTAGTATTTAATAAATTAAATAATTATTGTTTTCCTCAAGCATAGATAGTTCAAAATCTCATATATGTGCTCAACGAGGATACGTAAAGCATATAATAATCAATAAGCATTATTCAAATAACAATCTGTGGATGTCTTTACTAAACTACTGTATTTTCATTGGCTAAATAAAACCTAAACTATTACATTTTAATCAATTACAAATTAAATACTGTCATGTGATGCATTATGTGTAGGCTTGAGATTTCTAACGTGGATCTTGGTGGACTTTTAATTAGTTATAATGAGACACCAAATTTCCAAATGAATTGTGTTCCAAAGTTGGAAACTTGAAGTTTTTGTTTGCCTATATGTCTAATCATTCTGCTTAGATGATACAATCAAAGTCCTGAATATAGGATATTAGGGTTCGGGAAACAGGACACCTAACGAAATTAATTATTGTCAATTATTAATGATTAATATATAAAAATTTCAGAATTGGATGCGTTTTTTATGAAGAAGCAGAAAGTCATCAATATGGTTAATGACTTGGCTGGCACTTTGAAGCAGCATTTCAACATTATGCATGTGCGTGTGAGATTGATCTATCTCACACAACACGCACATCAACATAAAACAGCATTAATTTCATTTCATGTAATTATTATTTAGTCTTAATCTTTATCACGTTTTATGCATTATAGATTCTTTATTTTAATTCTCCATTTTTCCCCATTTGAACAATTTGTTTCTTCATCTCATAAATGAGTGGTATTTTGCATTAATTCAGATTTGGGTATAGCCTAAATATAGTAGGTAGCTTTTTTAAATATGATTTTTTTTAATTTATTACGTTTGAGGAGGAAAAAAAAAAACCCAAATGACGTTGTACCTATGTTCAATCTCACCTTAGTTTCAAAATGTTTGAATTTATGTCGGCGTAACCAATTTAAACTAGAAAACACAAACAAACGGTTGATGAAACAAGAAGGTTGAAAAGTAATATGGTTTGATTTGTGTCCACCTCAATGGATTTAGACAGCTTCAGAAGAAACATGATATTGAGGCATGTTCATGTTTGTCCTCATCGAAAGTTGATGAAACAAGAAGGTTGAAAACTGGCTTCCAATATAACATTCTTCATATATGGATCGTAAGGTCCACGCGTGGTTTTGCCTTAGTTGGATTTTGATTCTTGAAACTGTGAGCTCACACGCTCTCTCTCTTGAATTATATACTACAAGTATCTATCTACATAGTTTTACTTTTGCGATTCATTCATATATATATATATATATATATAAATATATTTGTTGGTTCTTTTTTTCAAAGAAAAGATTTTTGTGGATTTGTAGTGGCAGTTCTAATTTCTAAATATGAAGAGTTACGTTGCATATACAACTAAAAATATCCTTTCAGGACAAAGGAAAGCCAAAGTTACATGTGGGGAGCAAGCATCTTTGAAAGATATACACAAACACGCATACCCGATTGATATCTATCTTTATAGCACTTAAAAAATGCAATATATATTACACGTAGGATGGAGCAATGTACACGTAGGCAAGTGCGTTGACACGTAGGATCAACTATTTGGGGCTTCAGGGCTGATGAAGATTTCAACCATTTGGGGCAAGTCTATGGAGTGCTTAATTAGGGCAGAGTTAGATTTGCACCAAGACAACCTCGAGCAGAACTTTTGGTCAAAATCTAGAAATAGGAACCACTTTTTTAGCATTGATAATGGGTTATTAGATCATTATTATTTTGATTTGAACTTTTAGCATTTTACATGCAATTAAAATTTTATGATGCTACCCTCTGCTTTTTTAGAATTGCTCAGCTAACGATTGACATTGGTTAAACGTTATCATAGACTGACATTGCACTATTTTGGGATAGAATATTATTATTTAAACTAATTATTAAGAGATCTCATAAATCAGTGTGCAAATTCAGAAATGCATGCAGCAGGATTATTCTTAACTGGCAATTATTACTAACACATCGATCGACCTTTTTCCTTTTTTGAAAAAACGAAAAAGAATCTCATGATATTATAATACTATATATTGACGAAGCACACATGAATTATTACTAGTGTCCTTTCCAAATTCTTCAAATCAAGAGTTTGCCAGAAAAAAAGGAAGGATTTGTGATCATGCAAAGCAGTGATGACGGTGCAATGTGTCATATAATAAATGGTTCAATACAACTCAAACCACCAACTGCCCTTTATCTCATTTGCTTTCATAATATATATACTCCTCCGATCCTTAATATAAGACCTATTTAACTAATTTAATTAGATTAAGGAAGTTAGGTAAGATAGTTAATTATAAAAAATATGACACGTTTTTCCTAAAACACCATAATCATCTTTCTTAATACCTCTTCTCCCTCTTCTACTTAATTATGGTTGAGAGAGTATCCGTAAGAATAATTTAGAAAAAATTAATAAATATAAGAAATGATTCTTATATTTAGGACCAAAACTAACTCAATAATTAGATCATGTATTAAAAACGGGAGGAATATATATATAACATATATGTACTCTATTATTACGTTCTTATTGGTATATTTATATTGTGTGTTTGGATAACCCCAGAAAGTGAGACAAATTGTGTGTATAATATATATATAAATATATGTATACATATCTTATAAATACACACACATATATAAGGCTGGGAAATGAATCTACCTCTTCCTGATTTCGACGAAGATGATTTGACTCTTTTTATTTTTTCCTTATAAATTAGATTGAGACTTGAGAGTGTATAGTGGTTGAAGTGTCTAGAAGTTAATGTGCTTTTTTTTTTTGTCAAAAACAAGGACGTAGTTGTGCTCATAATTTTGCACTTTTAATCATCACTACTTTTGTCGGCTTTCTTATAATATTCTTGGTTGCTGCATAAGGATGATTGCAATATACATATATATATATATATATCAACAAAGATAGAACAACATTTTTTCAAGATTTATGAATATGGCGATTTTATTATATATTTCATAGAAAATGAATAAATATGATAGATATATATATAGAGAGAGAGAAAATATCTGAATAAATTTAAAAGCTTATGACGTACGGTTGATTATCAATTGTTAACGATCTCTTGATTTAACTAAGAGAATGGTACGCACCTTAATGGATGATTAAATTAAAGAAAAGGTTGTTATTGATGCAATAGTTTGAAGCAAGAAGGTTAATTAAGGGTAATTAATGGAAAGGGCATGTCGGAGACAGAAATGCAAACACATGACAGCTTTATAAGAGGAAAAGGTTTCAAGTGGGATTAAATTCGGCAACTAATTAAAACAATAAATTAAAACAACAAAGCAAAGTGTCCCCACTTTTGACAAAATTTAGATTCTTCTTGTTCTTCTTTATTTTTTTAATTTTATTTTTGAGGGAGATAATGCATTATTTATGTAATAGTGTTCTGACTTGCTTGTCGCTCCTGCTCCCTGGCCGCATGATAAAATGATAAGATCAAAATATCTTTGCTTCAGTCCTTATATATATATATATATATATATATATATATATATGTTATATTTATATATCAGTGTGGGACAAAACAAAAAGGCAGAATCTAAACTAATGTCATTGTGACCCTAATTAGTTATTAATTATAAAACAAATTTAAAGAAAAAGTAGTGAGACCAACCAAGAAAAGGTTGGGTTAATCATTCACTTCCCGCCCTCATTTAGGTGGAACAACTATGTGTATCTACTTTACAATGCCCAAAAAAATTGCAATTTAACATTGCAAATAAAGAAATCCTAACTTATTGTTTAAAATTAATTATGTTGCTTAACCTTGTAGTCTAGTAACATGGAACTTCTCCCGTAATTAGAAGGCCGTGGGTTTGGTTTCACTTATAGCCTCATGCTGTTAGTATCTATTTCTCTAATTCCCAAAAAACAAAAAAAGCTATCATGTTAAAATCATGTGCATCTGAGTTTAATTTGAATTCTATTATATAGACCATAATTGGCTTCGATCTATTAATTCATGTTAGGTTCCAATGAATTCAAGTTGAGCCGACTTTGATCACATGGGTGTAAATACTTTAAACCAACTAATAAAGTTTCATGGATAAGAGCTTAGAGCCTAAACGATATTTGATGCATTGTTTCTTGAAATTTTCCATTGTAAAACATCCAAGAAAACAATGTCTAATTTAAGAGAAAAAAAATATCTTTTAGTTCCTATAGTTTTGAATAATTCATAACTCAATCTTTAAAGTTTAACTCACTCTAATTTAATCTCTGTTTTGATTTGGTTAAAAGTGTTTGCCTAAATTTTACTCACTGCAACTGAATTTCTTATATGTAATTTTAACCATTTCATGAAACATATTATTGTTAAAAATATAGAGATTAATATTTTTAAATGGCTAAGTTATTAAGATTGAGTGGCATCGACTCAAAGTTCAGGAATTAAGTCAAAACCGAGTTAAAAATATAAGAAATGAGTTGTAACAAATTAAAATTCAGAGACCAAGCAAAACTATAAGAATAAAAATACTAGGTTTTGGCTAAGTTAATACTATATCTATTGTGTAAGTCTATTTTAATTTAACAGGGCAAAAATGCAGGGGGAGGTAGAGAGAGATTTATGATTGGAAGCACGAGTTATGAAATGATTGTACCGACAAGGGATGGTCCCTTTTCTTAGAGAACAAGTGAAGGGAAAATGATTGAAGGGATTCAAAAAGATGGAATCAATTTGCCAAAGCCAGAAAGCCCAATATTCTGGGTTTGTGGTTGCTTCTAAATCCTAACAGAAATAAGGTTAATTCAAGATTTGTGTCAGATTACTGGGTCCTAACTCTCAAATTATACATCATAATGAAGAATCTAACAATAGTGTTTATTTACCATATATAACCCCTTCTTTTCTTTACCATAAATATGCCTACCTTGCTTTTTTTTAAAATTAAAACTCAATAAAATTAAACACTGATGTATAGATTAAGCTAAGTGTCACTTCAAATATCTAAATAGCAAATCAATTCAAGAATTTTTTGTTAAACATGCCAACCTATATCAATAGAACTTTTAATTTATGATATATTAGAGGGAAAAATAGTATCATGATGATATGAGGTGAAGTTTTCTTTGACATTATCGCATGATTATCTATGACTAATTTTTTTATTTTTATGTTACAGACTAAATTTACTTAATGATTAAAAACTACTCCCAACTATTCTCCCTTGAGATTCGTTAAAACATCATTTGGTCGGGGAAAAATAGCTTTTCATATTTTTTTTGTTCTATAGTTAGCATTTAAGTACATACTCATACACAATCAATAGAGACATAAATTACTTTTTTATTTCAAAATTATTTTTAAAAATTTTTTATTTATTTTTCATGTATATAAATTAATTCCAAAAACAACCAATTAGTATATTAAAGGAAGAAAAAACAAAAGTTGAACTTTTTGAGGGCAACGAACTTAATTTAATTATGAGAGAAGCGTCAAAAAAGCACATCAGTATTTGATGCTCTTATAACTAATAGTCACATCACATCAAATGAACGAGACTTTGGTGACATAAAGGGGGACAAAGTGAAGATTCCAAATGCACTTTCTTATTACAGAAAAAGTGGGGATTGCAAAAGGGCTAAAATTAAAGCACATTTATCATGAATTATGCAGTTTCTGGATATTGTGTATATTATTTTAGCCAATTTAGCTTGGAGGAGAGCAGACCCAATAATACACTCATATCAATCAAGTGAACTTCATAAAAATCGGAAGAAAAAAAAAGAAGAGAGAAAATTGTAATCACACGTATAATTTAAGGTTAATTTATGATGAGTCAACGCTCCATACTCAATCCATGCACCAACAATTTTGGGCACATAAATTCAAGTTATATGGATTATTTCAAACATGGGGCACCATAATTACTGTAATTAAAAACATCACTCACCTTTAAAAACTGAAACAAAGATCATTTGATCGTGCAAATTTATTTTATTGGGTCGGCATTGTCCTTCCACTAATAGATTTGTCAAAATTCGAATTTTAACAAACTGGAAGAACCAGCTTGATTCATAGAATACTCTGGGGAAGCAAATTGTTTTAGAACCTGAGGTCATAAGTTGGATGACCACTAACTCGAGCCTTAATATATATAATCAATATCAATATTAATATCAAATATACAATTTATATCATAAGCCCTGAACAGTGTAATTCATTTGTAATATAACCTGTAAAGCAGAAGGCCTGACACGTAAAAATGAATGGCAACACTGATTTGTTTCCTCAGTCTCTTCCAACTTTTCACTGGCTTCATCCTAATTCTTCCCTTCATACACCTAATTTTATTCCTGCCACTTTGTTGGATAAGAATTTGAACATAATTTGAGCTTAGAGATGAGCCTAAAAAGTTTTTCATTCACATGAAATTTCTCCCCGGCTTGGGTTGTCAAAAAAATTGATCATGAAATACAGGGAATTGGAAGAAGCCACGGAGGCCTTTCCAGCTGAGTGATCAAAATTTGCAAACACATAATATCTTCATGTTTAGAGAATTAAACTCGGAAGCCAAGGCAATGACACTATCTTTTCCTTGGTACTAAAAAATTCGGGGGCGATAAGGCATCAAATTCCACGCAACAAAGCAAGCATAAAACACCAAAGGGAAAGAGTATCGTCGTTGCAGGTTACTACATCTAGTCCTTAATATAAGAACTAATTAGAAGATCAAATTTAATCTTAAATATAAGATCTCAATCCACTTTGTCTCCCTTTTTTTCTCTTCAAAATATTCCTATTGAATGCAAAAGATTCCCAACCAACGAATAATTCTAATCATCCAATACATATAATTAAAGAAGATAGTTTAGAAAAATCTGATAAATAACTAACTCAACTAATTTCCTTAATATCCCTAGGTTAGTTATCTAACTCTTATACTAAGGACGGGAACTAGTACTTAATTTCCAACCTCAAATAAGCCCAGATTATAGAGGCCAATCAAAATGCAATGAATCTCCAACGCAGACTTTTTGCAGGAAAAAATATTGTAGCAGCTGAATAGTCTGCAAAACTGCCGACCTTTACGACAAATTCACCAAAGTAAAACCTAATTAAAGAGATTATACAAAGACGGTCCTCAAGAGTAGATAAATTTGCCTACGTTACTTAAACAGAAAAAATGAATCTTACAGACCCATCATAACTTTTATATTGTCGAACAGGTTTACCATTTGCACTATATGAGATGCAGTTCGTTCGGTATCTCAATAAGGAATATCATCAATCAGCCCCCATCAACTGCATAATAAGAAATTGAAATCACTGTTCGCGCTACAAATTGTTTCCCACAAAATTACATTGTTTGATTTATACTCAGCTATTTAATTTTGCACACAATGTGTTCACTTCATGCTTATTGAAATATTTTTACAAAAACGCATTCATTTCCTGATAACCATAATTCTCTAATGCGTGAAAAGTTAGAAACTTTCACTTCTCAAAAAAAGGTTTCCATGATCTAAGTTGCAAATAAAGCGATAAAAATGGAAATGAAAACAAGATATATATATATTTATATATTACAAGAACCTTCTAAAACCAGTTTAATTTTTTTTCCGTATGAAAATTTAGCTTCAAATTAGGGCTTCAAGACCTCAAGTATTAAAACGGTAATCCTATGGAGTTGGTGATTTCAGTCCTTGGAGGGGAAATGTTTATTTTCTTCACAAGCAATTTAAAATAGGAACAACCATATTGGAGGTACCTATACTTTTTTTCAATTTTCAATTTGGTACCTATGTGTTTTTTGTTCTTAACTAAATCTTTATTTTTCCTCTATTAACATCATTAATCCTTATGTAGAGACTAAAAATATCAATAGAACATAGTTATAAGAGTTAATGTTGCTAAAAAGATAAAATTAAATGTTTAATTAAAGGGAAAAAAACACAAAGGTACCAAATTAAAAATTGAGAGAAAGTATAGGTACCTTCACTATGGTTTTCTTTTTAAAATAATGAAAAATAAGAAAGTGGAAAATAAATAGAGACGAAAATTGTCAAACCAAGCTTTGCAAGGAAATTTCATTGCGAAGCATGTGAAAAGCATTTTCACAAGTCAATTTACTAGATAGACCTTTTAAGTTTATTTACTGAATAAGTAGTTTCAAAGTTATTTGTTTAACAAAAATTTCCACAACGTCACAGGAGATACCCATAAATCTGAAAACACATAAAAAAGAAGTGAAGATTAACATACACCGAGTTTTTATACACAATGTCAGGACTTAAACAATAAATTAATTTACAAATTAGTTGAATTAATCTACTAAATTAAAAATTTGTTTACTTGACTAAAGACTAAATAGATGGGAAAAATAAAATTGTAGTTGATATGAATTTTAAAAAAATTATCAATTATCAATTAAATTAGGTATCCAATAGTTTGTTATATGTCCATGTCAAAGTGGCTAGCATAAATATAAAAGGTGTAAATGGTGTACCTTAAATATATCTCCGAACATCCCCATAGGATTCCTCCGCTGTACTCCGTAGAACTTCTCTGCTATATCATCCAACATCTGGATCAAAGTTTTTCAAGTCAAATGATGATGACTTTCTCTTTAATGCAGAGACTTAAAGCATAAGTACGTAATAGAGCTCACATATAATTGAAGTTCAAAATCATGAACAAATTAGGCATGCCCACCAATAAAAGTGTCAGCACACAGACACAAGGATTAATGGGTGAGCTCACCTCGTTGAATGCAGGTTCCCTGTCAATACTTGATTTATAATTTGCCCTCAACATATTAAAAAGCGGCAATGCATCTCTCTCCAACCTGCAAGAAGTCGGAATTAGTTATTGTTGTGTAATCATAATCCGTGTAAGTTAAGGAAGGGTAGTTTGGTCATTAGAGTTAGACTCAGGATTTTAAGTCTTTCTGCATGATAGAGTTAGTTAGTTAGTTGGTTGGTTAGTAGTTAGTTACATTTTCTTTTTTTTCCGTTTCCTTCCTATAAAAGGATACTCTCTAGACTAAATCGAATGTAATGTGCATTGTTAATCAAGTCAGGATTATCCCCAATTCTCTCTGTTCCTCAATCTCTCCTTCCTCTCTGCTCTCTCTATTCTTCTTAATTCTTTCTTTCTCCCTCTCTCTGCGTTTCTGATTACAGAAACGTAACAAGTGGTATCAGAGCCCCTGTTCCTTGGACCTACGCTGTGCACCTGAATCTTTATGGTCACCACCCGATCAAGATCAAGCGACCCAGTCATGGACGAGAGGCTTCAAGTCGTTGAAAACCAGATAGGCACCGTTGCCACGCTCCAAGAATCTGTCTTTCATTTGTCAACCCAGATTCAGACAATGGCTCGAAATATTGACGAGGTGAACACGGCCCTCCGCAATCTCGAACAACCACGCAATGGGCATCGGGCGAACGGAGCTGGGAATGGACGACAGCGTGCGACCCAATTCACGAAAATGGAATTCCCCAAGTTTGCGCGTAGCGACGTGCTGGCGTGGATCCTAAAGTGCGAACGCTTCTTTGAGCTCGATGAGACGCCAGAGGAAGCCAAGGTCAAGATTGCAAGTCTGCACCTTGATGACCGTGCGTTCCAGTGGCATCTGGCGAATGAGAAACAGTGGGGTGCGAACCCGCCAACCTGGGAGGAGTACGTTGATATTCTTAAGGATTGTTTTGGACCAGCTTACGAGTCGCCGATAGGCGACCTTTTGCGTCTTCGTCACCAGGGTACGCTGGCGGACTTCAATGAGGAATTCGATCTCGTGTCGGCGAAGGTGGGGTTCTCCGAAGCGCAATTGGTCGACGCATACTTGAATCTAGTAAGGGAAGAATTGGCGGGCCCGGTCCGAATGTTTAAGCCCAGGACCATGCGTGAGGCAAAAAGCCTTGCTCGTATGCAAGAACTCACGATGGATCGACAGAATGTCAAGAAAGGGTCGGACAAGGGGCTTCGGTTGGCAACACCTGTCAATGCGGTGGCACCTCCATTCCGTTACACCTCTGCACCGAGTAAGGAGGATTCGACTATAAATGGAACTCAGTACAGGGAAAGAAGTCTCACGATCGCACCCAAGACCCAATCTTTCAACACTAAAAGCCTACCGAGGCTTCAGAAAGCATTGACCGCAGAAGAAGAGGCAGAGCATCGACAAAAAAATCTCTGCTTCTATTGCCACGAGAAATTTTCCAGGGATCATAAATGTCCCCAGAGGCAGAAACTCCAACTCCACTTTATTGAAATTGGGGTTGACGGAGATGCTGATGCTGAACCGGAAGAGGAATCTAATAACAATGATGAAGAAGTCCCACGAATTTCGTTACATGCTATCACAGGAGCCGATGAGGCAGATTCCATGAGACTCCAGGGCCACGTGGGAAGGAGACCGATACACGTTTTAATTGACAATGGGAGTACTCACGACTTCCTTGATTTGTCATTTGCTAAAAGACTTGGCTGGCAAACTGATCCTGCACCGTCTTCTTATGTGCAGGTAGCAGGGGGAAGAAGGTTACAGGTCCATGGCATTTGGAAAGATTTCAAATGGAGAATGCAGGGGCTAGATTTCACATTTGACTTCCGGATACTGGACTTACATACCTATGACATGGTCCTTGGGGTCAAATGGCTCAAAAGTATTCGAAATGCTTTTTGGGACTATGAAAAGATGGTTATGTACTTCTGGAAGGATAACCAGATCTGCAAACTTCAAGCAACCCCTCCTACTTCATGGAAGATCATTCAACCTAAGGCTGCCGAGGCTCACCTTCTCCAGGAAACTCAGAAATTCTTGCTCCAGCTAGTCCACATTAAAGACAGGGAGTTGGAATGTTTTACTGTTACACATATTGATGATGCTTATCTCCCCCAAGTAAATAATGTTTTGAGTGACTTTCAGGACATTTTTCAAGAGCCCCGGAAGCTGCCACCCCTAAGGGAGGGTCATAATCACCCAATTATCTTACAAGAAGGAACTGACCCGGTAATGTGAAGCCATACAGATATCCTGCAGCCCAAAAAGACGTTATTGAAAAAATGGTTACTGAGTTACTTCACACGGGAGTCTTGCAAGACAGCTCATCCCTTTCTCCGCACCCATAGTACTAGTCAAGAAAAAGGACGGGTCTTGGCGCATGTGTATCGATTACCGTGCTCTTAATAAAAAGACTGTCAAGAACCAATATCCTATTCCCTTGGTGGAAGACCTGTTTGATGAGCTCAGTCTGGCTAGGTGGTTCACAAAGCTTGATCTAAGGGCTGGCTACCACCAGATTCGAATGGAGCCTCAAGATGTGTATAAAACAGCATTTAAAACACATTCAGGGCATTATGAGTGGTTGGTGATGCCATTTGGCTTGACCAATGCCCCTGCTACATTCCAGGGGGCTATGAATGCTATTTTCAGACCTCACTTAAGAAAGTTTGTTTTAGTGTTTTTTGATGATATACTAATCTACAGTCCTACTTTTGCAGACCACACCTCCCATTTGAAGACTGTACTTCAGATTTTACGGGATAATCAGTATTATGTGAAAAAAGAAAAATGCACCTTTGCTGCTACCTCTGTGGAGTACCTTGGGCACATTATTGGTAATGGGACGGTCTCAACTGACCCAAAGAAGATCCAGGCAGTCAAGGATTGGGCCGAACCAGTTAGTGTGAAGCAATTAAGGGGCTTCCTTGGATTAGCAGGGTATTATAGGCGTTTTATAAGGAACTATGGGACCATAGCTCGTCCCCTTACTTCCTTGTTAAAGAAGAATAGTTTTCAGTGGTCTGAGGAAGCTGCTCAAGCCTTTCAGTCGCTCAAGGAGGCTCTCACTTCTGCCCCAGTACTCTCCCTACCTGACTTCACTAAAGAGCTTGTGGTGAAGGCTGATGCATGCGGTACTGGTATAGGGGCAGTCCTGATGCAAAAGGGGCAGCCATTAGCTTTTTTCAGTAAGGGCCTGTCCCCTAAGCACCAGAGACTCTCGGTGTATGAGAAAGAGTTAATGGCCGTGGTACTTGCTGTCCTCCAGTGGCATCAATACTTGGAAAGGAACAAGTTCGTTATTAAGACTGATCAACAAAGTCTTAAGTATTTGTTGGGTCAACAATTACACACTCCTTTTCAACGTTATTGGGTCTCTAAATTAGCAGGATTTGATTATGAGATTCAGTATAAACGGGGGAATGATAATAATGCAGCAGATGCCCTTTCTAGGATGCCAAGAGAGGAGTTAATGCAACTAGCTTTTGATACTGCCTCCCCTGAATTACTGGACAAGATCAAGAATAGCTGGCAGAGTGATACTTTCATTACCTCTCTAAGAGAGAAACTACAGGAGCATGGGGATCATTGGAGTCATTTCGCTTGGGATGGACAATTATTGAGGCGTAAGGGCAAGCTGGTAATCGGTTCAGACCCACTTCTTAGGCAACAAATCTTAGATTGGTTACATACTAGTCCTCAAGGAGGGCACTCGGGGATTCAAGCAACTTATCAGCGGGTTAAGAGCCTATTTTGGTGGAAAAAAATGATCAATGACATCACTGAATATGTCAAGCACTGTGACACTTGTGCAAGATGCAAGTATGAGACTTCAGCTTCTCCTGGATTACTACAACCATTGCCTATTCCTAGCAGGATTTGGGAAAGTATTGCAATGGACTTCATTGATGGGCTTCCTAAATCTCATGGGAAGGATGCTATATGGGTCATTATTGATAGGATGAGTAAATATGCTCATTTTATCTCTCTCTCCCACCCCTATTCTGCATCTACCTTGGCTCAGTTATTCATGGACCATGTGTTTAAATTACATGGAGCCCCAGCAGAAATCATTAGTGATCGGGATCCTATCTTTATAAGCAACTTTTGGAAGGAATTCCTAAGAGTAATGGGTGTTGATCAAAAATTATCTTCTTCCTACCATCCTCAAACCGATGGTCAGTCAGAAGTTCTTAATCGCTGTTTGGAGACCTACTTGAGGTGCATGACTTGGGAGAAACCCAAGGACTGGAGTCGGTGGTTGTCTCAGGCTGAATGGTGGTATAACACCAACTTCCACTCTTCTACGAAGGTTTCTCCTTATGAGTTACTCTATGGTCAGAAACCTCCGGTTCACTCTCCTTACCTGCCTCATAATTCTGTTCTTGAAGCAGTTGACCGAAGCTTTTCTGCAAGGGAAGAAATGATCTCTGTTCTTAAACATCATCTACACCGGGCTGCTAACATCATGAAGCAAAGAGCTGACTCTCACAGGATTGACAGAGAATTTGCTGTGGGACAGTGGGTTTTCTTAAAGTTGCAACCCTATAGGCAAATTTCTGCTGCCTCCAGAAGTTCCCAAAAATTGGCACCCCGGTATTTTGGGCCCTATCAGATTTTGGAAAGGATTGGCAAAGTCGCTTATAGGCTGGATCTTCCACCCCACACGAGAATACATTCTGTTTTTCACATTTCGCTACTTAAGCTATGTCCTGACCCCTCGGTCAAGCCTAGACACCCACCAATAAATTTCCCTGAACTCCCTACAGTCCAGGAACCCGAGAAGATTTTAAATAAAAGGGTGGGCAGGCAGAGACAACGACTAATTACTGAGATCTTAGTTCAGTGGAAGGGAAGACCTGATGAAGAAGCATCCTGGATGCCCCTCTTTCAGTTTCAACAACAGTTTCCTAGCTTTGTAATTCAGGATCCTTGAGGGCAAGGATCTTTTGAAGGGGAGGGCATTGTTGTGTAATCATAATCCGTGTAAGTTAAGGAAGGGTAGTTTGGTCATTAGAGTTAGACTCAGGATTTTAAGTCTTTCTGCATGATAGAGTTAGTAGTTAGTTGGTTGGTTAGTAGTTAGTTACATTTTCTTTTTTTTCCGTTTCCTTCCTATAAAAGGATACTCTCTAGACTAAATCGAATGTAATGTGCATTGTTAATCAAGTCAGGATTATCCCCAATTCTCTCTGTTCCTCAATCTCTCCTTCCTCTCTGCTCTCTCTATTCTTCTTAATTCTTTCTTTCTCCCTCTCTCTGCGTTTCTGATTACAGAAACGTAACAGTTATCCTCCTACAAAGAGTTAGAAAGAAACAAGTAAAATAAGTGAGGCTGAAAGGCTCAAAATGCTAAGAGCTGCCAAGTCCCCTTCTCATATCAGACAGCAAGAGTCCCTTAAAAGGACACCATGAATGAAACTTCATACTGAAGCCATAAACATAACCAATAAACCATAACGTTTGTGAAGCTTCTTGGTACTTTACAAAAGTCAGTGCACACCGATGATTCTAACAAATCCAAAACAATAACTAGAAAAAGTGTTGTGAATTTCTTGGTACTTTACAAAAGTCAGTGCACATTGATGATTGATGTGAAGTCAAGAATACAAATTTGATTGATCTATGAAGCATGACAGCTTACGTTTGCAATAGAAAGTTGACGAACTGCATTAAATCTGTCTGCGGAAATTTAATCTCTTTAGATGCAACTTCATTCTTTATCTCTTCCATCAATATGTTAGCATCTCTCAGATTGCCTGAAGATAAGTACCTGTCACGCAAGAAAGCAACTCCTAAGTCCAAAACCCGGCTGTCATGTACAGGAAGGAACTAGTGAGTGGCATATGCAGGGCGAAAATATTCAAAACTTTAACAAGTACATCAACATAAACATAATAGAGGATCTGTGCATCTAATGCTATCCAGAACATTCACTCTAGGGTAGTAGCAGTGTATTTGGGATAACAAGGAAAGCAACAAGCGAATCTTTCACAAAATCTCCAGTCAGATAAGTTGGCAATTCTGATTTTGAGAGCTACAGTCTGTTTGACATTGGTTAATTTCCAAACTAAGCAGCTTTTTTCTCCAGAAACAAAAGAGTAATTATTTCTAATTTTGTTAGTGTTTACCAATTTCCAAAAGTCTCGTAATTTTCCAAGGCTGCTGCCTTCATATACTTATTTTGATGTATATTAATATATTTTATACATCTATTGTGATTTTATCTTCTATGTTTTAACCAAACAAAACAATAGAAATATAATTAAAATTAACCATAGTGAATATTTAAAATTATTTATCCATACAAGTAATATAAATTGAAAAGTCAAATTAGTGTCCATTTTAACAATTTATATTTAATAGTACAAAGCATTCTTTTGAAAGATCTGCCAAAACCAACAATATTGATAAAAGTGCTTATCAAAAAATTTTGCCCAACAAAAACTGCCTCCTTATCACCATGCTCTTTAGGAAAATCTATTTGTCAAAAATGAAGGAAGAAGTTCAAACATAAGTAGAAGTCCACAGCAGTCCCAAATGAGCCCTCAATCTTAATAGTGCAAAAGACAAAGAAACCCCTTTTTTGAGTAAAAATTATTATTCATCCGATCCTATTTATAGGACAGAGAGAGAATATATTTTTTTCTCCTATTTATAAAGCATTGAGAGAAATTTTTGCATGGGTGTACAAGTTTACTCTCCATTTACTATTGTATTGAATTTGTTTACATGAGGTATAATGTCTATTAAATAGAGCTAAAGTTGGAAAGTTGTTGAATTTTAAATGAGTTAATGAAGTTTAAAGTTTTCCTTGGTCTATGTGAAATATGTTGAAAGTGACTTATAAATAGGACTAGAGGAATATTTTCATGTCTGTCGTTTATGATGACTTGGATCACAAGACTTCAAGTAAAGACAGGGAATCATATAAATAGCTCAACAGTTAAATGTGTAGCCAGAACTGTAATCAGGCATTATAAAAAATAAAAATCCCAAGAATAATCTACCTTTGTTATGCAACAGACAAGAACAGATTAAATCCTTTAGGATTAATATAGTCAAACATTTTGATGAGTTTGCTGCAGCTAATATGATATAACCGCTGGCATTAGGAAGACATATGGGAGGAAACTAAGGAAGCAACCAAGGGTAGAAGAAGATAAATCTGCTGGTCAAAGCAATTATCCTAGAGCTTCAAGAAACGAGGAGCAACTCTAATTGGCAGCTGGCTACTACTCTTTTGAGTCTGAAACATTGTAGGGGGTGTAGGACTACTTTTGGGAGACTTTGTAATGAAATTGTAATGTTTTCAGGACTTAATTTGAAGAGAGTGTTGGGGAGGGAGAGACCTGGCCCCTTGAATGCCATGGGGAAGTGCTAGCTTTGTTCCTTGTGTCTCTGTGTAATCTTTTGTTGAGTAGTTGCTGCTGTGTTTATTTTGGTTTAGAGGGAAATAGGGCTTTGGCTTGAATCATTGAAGCCCAATGTATCTTTGATTCAGTTCTTGAACATTAATATCAAAGCCTCAGGACTTTTTCCTCATTTATTGCTGTCACTTTTGTTTCTGCTGGTGATTCTGATTTAGTGAGTTATAGCAGGGTCACAACATAATACTACTACAAATATAGTTGTCAACGTTATAAGATAAGAGAGAAGGATAAGAGGGAGGCTGGACCTGAAGGATACGGCCCAACTAAAAGGTTGAAAGTGCATTCTAGAAAAAGCAGAGAAGGGTGGGGAAGGAGGGTAGAACGGGAAATTCAAGGTGATAACTAACTTTGCTACCAGTGCTGATGTATGGCAAGCTACAGGATTAGTATGAGGCATTAAGAAAGTTATTTTGAGGCTGCTGGCGTGGAGGGAGGTGTAAAGATTCAGGTAAAGGATTCTGTCGGTGAGCAGACCCCTCAAGTGCGAGCATTCCCCTTTATTCCTCATCTCTGCATTTTCTGCGTTGTTTTGGTTTTATGACCCTTCTGTTATAGCTCCTTGCTCTTGGATGAAGGACTATCACCCAACATTGATGCTAATCAAATTTCCTAGTTGTTCTATGCTCAATTTCAATTACAGTAGCAGAAGGTGTCTATCATCTTTCAAAGCGAGCATCAGGATGATAATTGCTTTTACCTTAAAACTGCCCTAGCGATGGCCAAGTCATCTTCACCTGGATAACGCTACAAGAAGTAAGAGGCATATCAGTTGAACCTCCTCAAAACAAGGACAAAATGACAAAGAAATCCTCAATTACGCTTTTCGAAATCAGTTCTGGGAGCCAATGATATAGCACAATATCTCAACAATATAACTAGATCATCATTGAACGTCCCAACCGAATTTTAGTAAAAATGGGGGGAAAAACAAGGGAAGAATTCTTCAGCACACCGTACGTGAATTTGGTAAATTTGAACCGGAGAACAAGGTATGAGAACAGAGAAACAAAGAAAAAATGGAAAATGTGATGAGGCTGACCTTGCCCATAAAATCAACAAGAATGGAAGCAAACTTCTTTGGATTATTTCCTCTCACGAAATGGTTCGTTACTCTAGCCATATCCTGCATGTCAGAAGTATACTGTGTTAATGGACCAGGAAAAAAGGTCATATTACTTTTAGGGTTAAGTGAAGCTTCTTAAAATGCAAAACATAACCTTTCCAAATCTGCGTATTAATGTAAATAAAAACAAGAAGTCAATGCATGTAGAGACTACAGGACCTTTCCAGCAATTAGTCAGCTACTATCCACCATAGATTGTATGCAGTTCAATACAGCAGCTTACAATAATTCTAGAATTCCATAGTTAGATACAGCAAACTATCAAACTTCTAACAGCCATACGCATAGTTATTAAACAAGGCATACCCCTAGCTGAGGTGTTTGATTTAAATAAGGATCTGGTGGGCACACTCATACCAAGGATGCTGCCCCCAGGCATGCTGATCCTAGTACTCAAAATACATCAAGCAAAAGCCCTAAAAAGATCGTGACAAGGTTAATTCACTGATTTCTGCCGAAGATGTGATTCTTATAAGCAAAGCAGCATACTGAATGGCATAACTTCCTCCATCTTGACTTCTTTCAGATGCTTCCTTTTTCACTCTGCATTTTTTCCTTTTCACTTCATCTTGTATTGTTTGCCTACCCCCCCCCCCAAAAAAAAAACCAAAAAAAAAAAAAACAAAGTGTGTGCGGTAATGGGAAGAGCTAGAAAGGGGGGAAAATCCATTTATCAGTATATTCAGGCAGAAATTCAATGAAGTTGACGAATCCTCACCAGTTCAGAAAAGAATTCAAAGAGAAGGTTTGTCTTTATGAGAAAGTTTTCATACCCCTTACTTCCACAATATTTCAGTCCATAAATGAAAATTAGTGCAAACGAATTTCCAAAATTCTCCTCCTCCATTTAATCAAAAGGAACTTCTAAAACTGTGAATAAGCATTCTCTGGCCTTTCCTTCCTTCTTGACTTTGTTAGTGTTTCTGATGGCTGATAAACTTGTGATGCAAGAATCAAATATCACAAATCATGAAGTCTTTTGCTATGCATTAGAGCATGACATGTCAATGTCAACCGACAAAAGTACCCAATCAAACTTATTGGTTTCATTGATATTGAAAGAGCATCAAAATAAGAAATATATACATTCACATATCAAGGCCTGTTCCGTTCTAACTTACTCTGTATATGTTCTGATTTTTAATTTGCTAAATATGACATCCTTGTTTGCTTTATGATATAGGTGCCACATTTCAAAGTCATCTTAGACATACTGTAGTATATAGAGTATAAATCCAAAAGAAGCAGCAACAAAGAACAAACATGTACTTTAAGTAATTTTGATACATACCACCTCAGGTGATTCATAATAAATGTATTCAGCTAGCATAATGTGCAATTCTGGAGATCCATAATTATTTGCTCCAAACTCTGCGGACCATCTGAACACGATAGTTTTAACCGCATTACTATAGGTTCAAATCAAGAAATCAATAAACTAGTAGTTCAAAATGACATTTACATTTAAATGAGAATTGCAGTGCAGTTCATCTGATATTGGGTAAAGTCAAGC
This sequence comes from Neltuma alba, assembly GCF_004799145.2. NCBI lineage: Eukaryota > Viridiplantae > Streptophyta > Magnoliopsida > Fabales > Fabaceae > Neltuma > Neltuma alba. The sequence goes on from NW_021637764.1 coordinate 21,631, forward strand.
AATCCATATAATGGAAAATGTTGCTTCAAGTACAGGTTCATTTTAACAAGATTCATTTGTGATTGGCTCATTTTTCAAAAACAACAAGGAATCATAAATCCTTTTCTGATTCGGCTCCTGGTATATATACACGTGTGTTCTCACTGCTTCTGGTTGATTTGTAGATCAGTAAGATAAATAACCCATCACACCGTTTCTTCAAAACTGATTATAGGATATCTTATAACTATGAGAAATTCTATAGACAAAATCATCGGCACAAAGGGGAAAAAAACAACTTTTAGGAGGCTTAATAACTGCAGAATTTAATTACAAAAATCTTATTAACCATAAATGGTGCCACCTGATAGCAGCTTTTAAGAATGAGGAGCAGCCCTCCACACGTGTTTTTGCAGCTCCAAGGGCTTCAGAAATCTGTTGCATGTCATCATCAACTCTCAAGTTTTGTGGAAGTGGAACCCGAGGAAAAGCTTTGTAGATCTTCTCAAGGCGTTCTGCCAGATATTTTAGTTTGTAAAGATCAAGGTTAGAAGCAAGATGAGAAGTTAAGGGGGAAAAAAACATTTACAAAATCATGCAACAAAGACCCCACATCACAAATTTTCCATCAAAATTATATTGCATCACAGACAGAGACAAGAAATAAACCAGTGGCATCAATAATCAATAAAACTTTAAAAGATGGTAAAAGGACTCACCAAGAGTTTCATTATCATAAGGAACTTTTGCTTTCACGAGTGTCTCTACAAATAATAAAGCAAGCTCAGCCCCACAGGTGACCTGAAGAAGAACGGAAACTGAGTTTCTACATAAATGTTCTTGCCAAAATCAATGCTGATTAAATGTTAATTTCATTACTAGAGATATTAAAACTTAGATTTAATTATATCAAATCAGATTAATTTCAAATCGCAACATCTGTCATCTCATACTTGCAATTGTCTCAAATGTGCCAATGCAATGTGTAAAAATGGATAGTAGAAGCCAACCATAAAACTTCAAAATGTCTAAAAGCAATCCCTGAAGGCATATAAAGCTTGATCAAGATCATAGTGGAGTTCGATTATGATTGAAGAGAAAGCCAAACATGCAACTCTACATAAAAGATAATAGATTCGGCAAAATATGCAAATACAAAGTAAATTACAGCACATAAAATCAATTTGGTTTGCGTTCCGTTCAGTGTTAGTATGCTTAAATTGTGTAGGCAAGTGACAACACACACATACGCACAAAAATAAGGAGGAGGAGGAGGAGCAAGACAATAGTTAGCGTTCAAGGATGTCTAAGAATTTTTTTTTTTTTTTTAAACCAGAAAAGATGTCTAAGATTGGCTTTACCAATATTTCTAGTGTCCCTTTTCATTATTTAAAAAAAAAAAAAAACTTTAAGCTTGACAATTGACATATGTATTGCAAATTAATTTCAACTGAATAAATGGAGAGGAGTAAGGATAGAACTCTCAAGTCTTGATCATAACAACTCATAAGCTTAAGTTGTTAAGCTAAGGCTCCAAATTAGTTTAACGACCATATCTAGCAGAATCCATAAAAGTTGTTACAATTCAAAGATGTGTATATGTGAGGATAAATATTTTGCCTTCCCCCAATTTCTGAACATGTCTCTGCATCATTTTCCATTGTTAATAAATGGGGGAAATTTGGTTTAACTAACTGAAAATTGTTAATAATATTTTGATTTAGAAGAAATGTATTACATGCAAATAATCATTTTCCATCATTACATGATAAAAGCTTGGGCAGAAAAATATTGAAATTAGAATTGTGCAACCTGTCCATGTGCCAATTGAATGCATGCTCCTGATTGTAGGAGATCTAGTGCTTCAGAATATCTCTGAGCAGATACATACCTGCAGTGAAGTAGGAATGCTTCGTTAGTGCCCCCTTTTTGATGAAAATGAGTTTATTTTATAAATTAAAAGATGAATTCATTTCATGAACAAGCAACCCCTTCAGATTAAGAGAAAATAACTACAACAGATCAACTTATCATTGAAAATCTCATTCCAATTGCTGACCAAATTATCAATAGGTTACATGAGATGGGATGTGCACGTTTCTATAAAAATAAAGTACACAATTTAAATGAAAAGTATCATAGAGAAGCTGCTGCAACCTGACACTGACAGACTTGTACATTTGTTGAGCTCCATAATAATTTCCCTCATTTACAACTTTCTGCAACTTATCAATATTCTGCATTTTGCCACATGATAATAATAAGAACCAGAATTCATACTTATTTTAAAACGAAAACATTTGAAGGAATGTCAAATAATTATGAGAGAAAGCAGCAACTCATACTATGTGCAAGTCAGAAAATTTGAAATTAGAAGATGTTAAAAATGCAAGATCTCAGAAATAAATGACCTTCACAATCTCCTACGCTCTATAAAGATAATCATATACCCAACATATGAGAAACAGGAAAGCTCCTCGACCGTGGCAATCACACAACATTTGCTTAAGATAATCGTATAATGACTAGATAGACTCAACCTTCATATATTGAATAAAAACTAACGTAAGCATTGCATATATGGTGGACCAACGTCAAAGAAATTACAAACAGGAGACGACCATGAAGAACAGTTCAAGAATATCCTTGTCAAATATGAAGCATAATAAGGCCTATAATCAGATAATCCACATAAGACCATTATCTAGAACATTATACTTGAGGAGTTAGTTTCCTGATAAGTAGTTTCCAGTGAGCTGAATCTGAAAACAGCTTAAATTCTTTAAAATGTACAGCCACTTCTCATTAATTTCCCACGCGAAATGGGGAACCCATAATTTCCTGAGAAAAAGCAAGCTACTAAGGAATTACACATTCATGGATCGTACCTCTTGGGCCGGAGGAAGCACGCCTCTTTTGAGTCTCTCACGCGACATGTGGATTTCCGGAATTTTAGTCAGTCTCTTCTAGTCTTCTACAATGGCAGCGATCTCGGTCGCAATCGATGCTACAGAAAACCAGGACCAGAAGTAAAGTGGAAGAACGATCGTAAGCAGATCCCCAGTTGGGTTTTTATAGTGATCAGGGTTTCGTCTGCACAACAACTACGATGGAATAAAATTGAGTTTGATATCTAAAGAGCGCTTACTGGACTACCGGGAGAATTTTAGCGGCGAAATGGCGAGTCTTCCAATCTATCACCAACAATTCCCATCCAGATAGAAAAGAAACTACAAAATCAGCCGCCAGAATTTTTTTTGCCGCCATAATAAATTACATTTCGCCTCATCAAAATAAAAGGAATAGTTATATAAAAAATTAAAAATATAAAAAATAAAAAATAAAAAAAGTTAAAATGTTTTACTGAACATAAATATTACTAACTCAGGTCCTTAATATAAGATCCTGTTTAACTTTTATTTTGGTTCTAAATATAAAACCCCAATCCACTTTGTCTTTCATATTTGTGTATTTTTTTTTAAAGATAATCCTTCTAACAATGGTAACTCTAACCAATACACTTGATTAGTAAGGATATTTTAAGAAAGACAACACATGTTTATTACAAATAACTAACTTAACTTCTTTCTTTAATGTCCTCAAATTAGTCAACTAACTTTTATAATTAAGACCAGAAGTAGTATATTAAAAACAAGAAGAGTTAATGTGAAAAATATGGAAGATACGGAAGGAAGGTTAATCTGAAAAATGAAATTATTATGTTGGATGCTGACTCTGAAATTTGGAAACAGATAGTCAAACTATGGCCCCAAATAATAAATAACGTGTCATGGTCTATTGATAATGGGGAGTTGGTAAATTTTTGGAAGGATAAATGGCTTGATGTGAATCCATCCTTGAGTGGAAAAAACAATGTTCAGTTGACGGAAGGGGATTTGAATGTGACTGTTAGTGCTGGTTAATGAGAGCGGAGAATGGGACATGGAGAGAATTAATAACTGGGTTTCAGAAGAGGGAAGGAAATTAATTAACGCTGTTTCCCTGCCTAATAAAGTTTGGCAGGGATAGAATTTAATGGGGATCAGCTTTGAATGCTGATTATAGTGTGGCAAAAATGTATGGGTTACTACGAAATGAACAAGGGTGTGAGGAAGAGGTTTGGAAGAGAATCTGGAAATGGAAGGGCCCAAGAAGAGTGCAGGTGTTTTTGTGGTTGGCTGCTCATGACAGATTAATGACAACAGAAAGGAGGGTAAAGCTGATGGGAGGAAGTGATGCGTGTTATAAGTGTGTGGGAAGAAGAGAAGATCTCATGCATGTGCTAAGAGATTGTCAGGTTGCAAAGAGTCTGTGGGAAGAATTGAGAGGAGACACGGTGGATTTAAACTTCTATCAACTAAATGGGAAAGCTTGGATAGAATGGAATTTAAGAAATCTGAATAGTAAATGGGCTTTGATTTTTGCTATCACTGTCTGGCAGTTCTGGAACTGGAGAAACCGCTGTATCTTTAAAGAAAATTTTGTTATACCAGAGGGGAAGAAAAGAGTAATTGAGAAGTATGCTGATGAAGTGCTAAGGGCGCAACAGAGTTGTTTCAATGGGACTGATCAAAAGCAGGAAATGTATATCAGATGGAAAGAGCCTAGTGGGGGTGGACAAAGCTCAATGTTGACGGTGCCTCAAAGGGACGGGAGAAAGTTGCAGGTTGTGGAGGATTGCTGAGGAATAGTGGAGGAAGATGGATTGGAGGATTTGCTAGAAAGTTGGGGGTATGCTCTGCAATTAAAGCAGAACTATGGGGTGTAGCAATAGGTTTAACTCTAGCGAAGAAAAAGAAAGTTCAGAAACTGGTTGTAGAGTGCGCCTCGGTGGCTGTAGTACAACTGCTAATACAAATTTTGGAAGGTGCAGAGATGCAATCAAGCTTGTTGAAATTGATTTGTAAAGATTTGAATTGTTTTTAACAGCTACAGGTACAACATACACATAGAGAAGGCAATTTTTGTGCAGATGCCTTAGCGAATTTAAAGGGGTGTTTGGGAAGTCTAATAAACACTTTTCAGAAACACTTTTTTGTAAATCGAGACAAATTTTTCTATATATTTATTTCATATACCATAAAAATAATTTTGAAACTATAGTTTTGATTTTACTCAAACACTCTTTAAGTTTCCTGATTCAATATGATATTTGTTTTTTTGAAACTCCACCTAGGTGTGTGAGGAGCTTTTGTACAGTGATCAGGTCGGAACTTCATACCCACGAGTTGTAAAGATTAAGCAATAAATTGGGCTGATTGCTCCGTATTTCACCCAAAAAAAAAAAAGAGTAGTATGCAAACTTCTTCAAGAAGACATGCATTTAGAATTAGAAATTTGCTTCTGGGAACACGGTAATAAATGTAAAAGAAGCTAAGAAAGAGTGAAGAGGCAGAAGGAATAACTTTGTTATTGTATTGCTTCAGCGGTTGATTTAGTTTATTTTAAATAATTTTACACTATACAACAAGATAAGTAATATTAAAAAATTTGTTGTATAATTAGTTTTTTGGGGAAAAGCCAAAAAAGCACGTGCCAGTAGCTGTGCTGTGCTTTTCTTGAAACGTGAAAAAATAGTTAGGATTAGGCTAATGAGCCCGACTTACATATCTTGTTGAAATAAATACTACCTCCATCCTAATTATAAGAGCTAGTTGACTAATTTGAAAAGATTAAGAAAATAAGTTAAGTTAGTTATTTGTAATAAATAGGTGTTATCTTTTCTAAAATACCCTTGTTAATCAAGTGTATTAGTCAGAACTACCATTATTAAAAAGATTACCTTTGAAAAAAATGTTTAAGTATGAGAGGCAAAATAAATTGGGGTCTTATGTTGATGACCAAAATAAAAATCAAACAAATTCTTATATTAAGGACCGGAAGTAGTATTTCTCATTCGGAAAAAAAAATAACGCAAAAAAAAAAGGTAGATGACATGGTTTTGAGTTTTTGTTTACGCATGACATAGACTAGAATAAATGAACATGATATAATTAGTTCATTACAATTAAAGTGCCTATATTTGACACGTGCACAATTTATATGTACGTACATGTGCTTACATGTGTGTATAAGAGGACGGGCTAAGTGATGACGGCCGTATGGTGTGGGCTGGAGTGGAAAAGCTTTCAGCCCACTAAGAGGCAATTCATTTAGCAGGCCTCTCTTGATCCATAGATAGGTTAGCCGCTGTTTGGGTGTTAGAATATGTTCCACAGCTCTTTCCCATGAAACTAGATCAGAAAAATAACAAGATTTTCCCTGGCTCTCCTCTTCTCCTCTTTTTTTTTTTAGTTTTTTTTTATTTTCAGAGTCTATTTGGTATGAAAGAAATGGAGGGAAGGGGAGAAAAAAAATTTAATAAGCTTGTTTTAAAAAATTGAAGAAGTGGGGTTAAAATTTTTTTAATTAATTTTAATTACTTTTTTATCTTACATCTTTTCTTTATCGAAATTTTATAACCCCACTTCTTCAATTTTATAAGACGAACTTATTAAAATTTTTCTTCGGGCTCTTTCTCTCCATTTTCTTCATACTAAACAGTCCCTTAAAAATCAAAATGCATTGAAAAATTAAAAATAACAAGATTAAGTCACAGTACCTAAAAGAAGCGCAGAAGAGTTGAGTCAGATAAGGTCTTTCAATTCTATCCTATGTGCTAATTTAACATGAGAGAAGAGAAAAAAAAAAAAAGTAAGGGATGAAGAGATATATTGATGCATTATGTTGGCCGAAAACTTGTTAACACCATATCTTGAAATGAATTGCTTCTTAACATATTAAATTTGCAAGCTTTGTAGTTCTACATTGGAAAAGAAAGGAATATTCATGATAACTGTAGGTTTGATATGAAACAATGGAGATCAAAATGTTTTTAAATAAGACATGCATTAATCCTTCTTAACAAAACATAATATTCAATTGATAACTATCTAACACGTTGATTTTCTAAATTTTTTCGTCGTCACTTTCTTCCTTCTAAATATTATTTGGCATGAATGAATAATATAATCTATACGTGCCAAACATGACGGAATTCTAACTATTTGAAGCCAAAAAAAAAAACTTAAATAATTGTATGGTCTTTTGTGACAAATTTCTCAAAATGTGAGAAATTTAAGGAATAATGATATCGAATGATTTCGTGTAGTCCATGCAATCAATCCCACATAATACAATATGGTTTAGTTATTGTTGTAATATAGAAGAATCTATGGATTGCTTTTACGTATCTTGTACCTTTTTTTTTTAGTGACAAACATATCTTGCGCTTTTGTAAAATCTAAGATTGATTGCTTCTCTTTTATTAAGCTCATCATAAACTGCTCACTCTCAAATTTTGTGATACAGCTAGGACACATGTTATTAGCAAGGGTTTGTCACATAGTACTATCTCTGATCCTCGTTATAAGATGTCGTCTGTAATCTATAAATAAGATCTTATAATTAGAATAAAAAACAATGTTATCTTTGTCATTAATATCATATGCTACAAGAGGAACACTGCACTTCATCAAGATATGATGAAGTGCTATTCCTCTTAGTTTGGCCACACAAGAAATGTTGGGTTCATTGTCCTTCTCAAATTTGGCTTTCCTTAGCTATAATTATTACTAGATCAAAAGGTTGACTTGGGCTTTATTTGATACCACTGTTCTCCACTGCTATTTTCTGTTTTTAATATAAGAGTCAGTTGATTAACTTGATTTGATTAAAAAAACTAGTTAAGTTAGTTATTTATAATAAATAAGTGTTGCTTTTCTTAAAATATTCTTGCTAATAGAGTGTATTGACTAGAACTACTATTATTACATGGACTATAAAAAAAATAGATAAATATGAAAAACAAAGTGAATTAGGGTCTTATATTTAGAATTAAAATAAAAATCAAATGAATTCTTATACTAAGTATCGAACGCAATGTTTTCTAATGGTTGGTGTATTACCTTGTGTAAAAAGAAATAAGCTCCAGATGCTATTGTATGCGGATTGCTATTGTGAGGTCATTGTTTGCCCAGATGTTTCGTCGTGAAAAGGTTAAGATAATGATTCACACCTTTTCGTAATTTAAATACTTTTGATTTGCCTTTTTTTTTTTTTTTAAATTTACAATTCTGAGTTTCTTTTTTTAAGGAATAACACTTTGGAAATCTTATGCATCAAGAAGTGATCCCTTTAGTTACGCATCCCTTCCACGCTTATTCTTGCATCTTACTTGATTGAATTATTATCGTCCTATTTTTTTTTTGAAAAATAAATTTGCCAGTCCTTAGAGTTTTATTAAATTTTGAATCCGGTCCTTATATTTTTTTTATATTTTATTGAATCCTTATTATATGCTCAGTTATGACTTAAGTCCCTCCGTCACTAACTCTGTTAATTTATGCTGATGTGGCATCTTCTTCCTCAGCTTCTCTCCTCTTTCCTCCACTTAGTTGCTCTATGCGAGCAGTGTTTTCTCTCTCTCCATCACTCTCCTTCTTCCTCACTTCTCTTTTATTCTCACTCTCTCTCCTTCCTTTCTCTCTCTACTACTTTCCATAAAATCACAGCTCCCTCTTCATGAAAGAGCCGCTTCGTAAAATCCCACCTAACGATGGACCAATGTGGTTTAAATAATCGCCACACTACTTTGACATGAATCCCATTCCTTCAAACTGCATTTTTCTGATTATTAATTAAACATATTTTTTGATGACATAGTTACAAAGTGACAGTGTAATTAATTAGTTTATGGGACGAAAATTTGAGACAAAGCAAAAGGAGATGGGGAAATCCTCAGGCCTCAGCCAAAACACTACTCTCAACGGCAAATATGCAGACAAGAATCAGCAGAAACGCAGTAACGAATTGAAAGGGAAGTAATCGATAAATCAAGTTTTAAATGTGGGTTAATCTTCCATAGAGACCTAAACCGCATAAATGCGGAAATCTGGAACTTGTCACGGCTAAAACCGATATGAACATCTGTGGAAAATAGATTTAGAGAGGGACATTCATTCATAGAAATGAAAACAGATTTGAGGAGGAGATTTACAACTTCGAATATTGACGGCAAAGGATGGAGATGATGATGCTAATGGAATGAAGAGGGCCAAGGAGTAGGAGACGATGATAATAAGGAAGGGAGACAAAAAGAAAAGGGCTGGAGAGAGAGAGAGAGACAGAGAGAGTGCTAACTCTGGTCCGTGGGGTTGGTGCTGCCGTGGTGGTGATGGTTGATGAATGGCTCATGATGGAGGAGGCCGGGGAAGAGATGAGACGGCGAGAACAAATACAAATGTAATTCAAGGGTGAATAAGACCTTTCAAATGATGCAACGAGTGGTAATGAGAATTCCCCAGGGGAGGTGTGAATGGGTGTTATTTTTCCGTTTTTTATTTAAATCAGTTAATATGAATTTTTTTTAAATATTATAAGTATTTTTTTTAAATTTTCTTTCTCTTTCTCTTACTTAATTATTATTAAAAAATATTAATGAATTAATTTAAAAAATTAGTAAATATATGAAATAAATTTTATATATAAAACTAATATTAACTCTCTAATTAAATCCTACATTAAAGATCAAATGAGTACCATATTTTTGATACAAATCGTTATTATGGTAAATCCCATTATTAAACTAAAAGTAACCAAACACTTTTTTTTTGGGTAATGCACTCTTCATTATCATTGCATACTTGTAATGGGATTGAACCAAACATGTTTTAACAACATTTCACTTAAAATGGTAATACTTTTAAAATTTAAATTCATGCCTTTAAAAAATTTGGATAAACTATATGTTTAGTTTTTGAAAAAATCCCAAACAAATGACGGTTGAATTTTCAAATTTCAAATCAGTATTAGTTACTACATTCATAAAAAAAATGACTACATTTAAAAATCAAATGACAACATATTTTTGTAGTAATTTCTAATTTGGAATTTTAGAATTCAACAATCATTTTTTTAAAGATTTTTCCTTAGTTTTTAAAATTTATATGAAGTGAAACTTTTAGTATTTATGAAGCAATCGTCTCTTAAATTTAATATTGTTCCTTTTTTTAATGACCAATGCTGATTGAGCAAATGATGGAGGTTTATATTTTAAAATATTATATTAAAAAAACTAAAATGTAAGTATGCTTTGTCAATATTTATCTGCATAGGCTATTACTTAAATTGGCCCAATCTGACAAAAACGAACCTTCCTGGCTTAAAGGAACTAAAAATATGATTTGTAAGTTTAAGGTCCTAACTCTCAAGTAATAAAACAAGTAAAATAAGGATAAGAACTGAAGGAGGTAATAAAGTCAGCAGTCATAATTTACCAATTTGAAAGATTTGGTGAATACAGTTGAAAAATGGTTTGGTGAACGGAACATTCTGGCATTGCCTTCTTCAGCGGCAATACGGCAATACCTGTTCTGCTCCTCCGTTTTCTGTAATTCCATCGCCTCTGTGCTTCGATTCGGGTTTATTGCTGAAGAAGTATGGTGTATAGCATTGACGGACTGGAAAGGAGCTGATGAAAGTGGATCCGTTTGCGAAAAAGAAGGAAAGTGGCGTGAATCTTAAGGGGAAATTGGGTGTGTTGGAGCAGGAGACAGGGCGGAGAAAAAAAGCTAGAGGCAAATACAATCTTGTGGATGCCCTAAACCTCGAGGTCGTTGTCGCATTTGTTGCCTGACCTCATAAACCCTCTTTGGGTCCTTAATTTCTAAAACCCTCGCCATGGCTGAACCAATTTCATCCTCCGATCTGACTTTCGATGATTTATCTTCGGAGTTTGATAACCTGCCTGTCCCATCCATGGATCCGCTCTTTTTCTCCGGCAACGAGCATGCCATGCCCTCTGAAGCATTCGCGTCGGATCTTGAATTAGCCATGGAGTTGGGGACTGATGGCGATTTTGAGATTTCCTTTGACGATCTTGGCGATCTCCATATTCCTCACGAAACCGATGATTTCCTGCTCTCCGATGGCTATGCTCAGCCGCCTGGATCGCATGAATTGAATGACCATGGTAAGCAGTTGAGCTACGACAATGCCAATTCTGGGTCACCTGACTCGGATAGTTCTTCGGGTTCGGGGAATCGGAATCCTGATGTTTCAGAGTTTTTGAACACAAAATCACCTGAGTCCGGTAGTTGCGAGCGTTCTGTGACACACTCTTTGGAAAATTCGGGTGACCAGAACTCCCCTCATTCACTGCATGTCAAGGTTTCGAGCTTTAAATCGCCAGATTCGGATTCTTGCGACAGGGAATCTTCTGGTGGGTCCATTTCATCCCAGGGTTCAGGCAACGGTGGTTTAGGTGACTCGTGTGCTGATGAAGTGATGAAAACGTCTTCACCAGATTCTTACAGCGACGACAGAGACATTTCTTCTCATGGGATTACTCATCAAAATATGAAATTGGAGGACATGGGTAAAAACTGTGATTTGAAAAGGAAGAAGCAACAGAATGAAGGAAATACCGAGGCGAGAACTACCAAGTACCGAAAGTCTACGGTGAATACCTCTCAACAGTCTGATCTTAATGCCGTGGATGAAGAGGACGGGAAAAGGAAGGCTAGGCTGATGAGGAATAGAGAAAGTGCCCAGCTCTCCAGACAGAGAAAGAAGCACTATGTGGAGGAGCTTGAGGAGAAGGTGAGGTCAATGCATTCCACCATAACTGATTTAAGCAGTAAGGTATCGTTTGTTATGGCCGAGAATGCTGCTTTGAGACAGCAATTGAGTGGCGGTGGAACTTGCCCGCCGCCAGCTCCAGGGGTGTACCCTCATCCTCCAATGGCACCAATGCCTTTTCCATGGGTGCCGTATGCACCCTATGTTGTCAAACCGCAAGGTTCTCAGGTTCCTCTAGTTCCTATCCCCAGATTGAAGTCTCAACAGTCGCAATCTGCGCCAAAAGCCAAAAAATCCGATAATAAGAAGACTGAAGGAAAAACTAAGAAGGTTGCTAGCATTAGCTTGTTGGGTTTGTTTTTCTTTATATTTCTTTTTGGTGGACTCGTTCCTCTAGTTAATGTTAAGTTTGGAGATATATGGGACAATGTTCCCAGGAGGCCCATCTCTGCTACTGATAGGTTCTATAGTCACCACGGAGGAAAAGCTTGGGAGGTTAATGGTCATATAAATACATCTGAAGGAGAAAAGGGAGTAAAATTCTCTAGCGGGAATTTGGGTATTTCCGACAGAACGTTATATGAGAAAGTTCGCAAATTAGAAGAAACACTGAGACAACAGGACTCACCATGTAGAATGAGCTCAGATGACTTTGTTCATAGAGGAAATACTAGTGACTCCGAGCCTCTTCTTGCTTCTCTGTATGTTCCAAGGAATGATAAGCTAGTGAAAATTGATGGAAACTTGATAATTCACTCTGTTCTGGCTACTGAAAAAGCCATGGCATCTGATACTGCTCATACAGAAAAGAATACGAGAGAAAATGGATTGATGATTTCTAAAAATTGGGATTCTGCACTGGCTATTCCTGACGTTGCAAGGAACAGCGGTCAACAACCTCACTCATATAGGAGCCCGCCTGAACAGCGGAAGGCTCTTGCCTCTGGTTCAGCTGAAACATTGAAGAACCATTTAAAGTCAACTGCGACTGATGGTAAAATGCAACAATGGTTTCGTGAAGGTCTTGCTGGTGAGATGCTTGTTCTTTGTCTCTTTTTCTGAGTTTCCCTTTACGTGTAGATTGCTTGGTATAATTGATGCATTTTTTCACCGACTTATGTCATAGTTATTGTCTAGGCTGGTAGCTAGCCTGTACCATATGGATTGTCCAAGTACACAACAAAGTTGTCAGAACAATATGAAAAAAACCATCATTCTGTATGGTGATTGTGAAATTATTCATCTTGTTTGTATGTTTGTTATGAGTATTATTGAATGTTTGAGGTCTTTCATTTTTTAAAGCACAGTACTCTGGCCTTTTTTGAAGTGTTGTCTTTATTCAATATCTTTTTCATACATTGTTGTTATTTATACAGTCACTAATACACTCCGCCAGGAAATGCATTTCTGGCTTTTCTTCTAGAATGCTGCCAATCTTCTCTTATTCTCTTTGGTGACATGTTTCCATTTTGAACTTAGAGGGGGGAAGCAGTGTTTCTATTTTGTTCTTCTCCCAATTTTACCCATATTTCTCACAATTACTGAAAGTTCTGGGTTCCTGATGCAGGGCCAATGTTGAGTTCTGGGATGTGCACGGAGGTTTTCCAGTTTGATGCTTCGCCAAAACCGGGAGCTATAGTTCCAGCATCATCAGTTGCAAATGTTTCTCCTGTTAACCGCCAGAATGATACAAGCATCAACAAGAGAAGGAATAGAAGGTTCCTTCACAAGCTGCCACGTTCCCTTGCCGGATCTGGTCTCAACACAAGTGAAGAACATGTTATGAGAAATTCCCAGAACGAGAACCTCCATGGTAATAAATCAACATCTTCCATGGTGGTTTCGGTCCTTGTTGATCCCAAAGAGGTGGGAGATGCTGACGTGGATGGTGTGATGAAGCCTAAATCACTTCCTCGGATTTTTGTGGTTGTGCTTATAGATAGTGTCAAGTATGTCACTTACTCGTGTGGCCTTCCACGAGCATCTCCCCATCTTGTGACTGCCTGATCGCCCCTGGGGTTGAAAATCCTTTGGCTGGACGACAATGTTTTTGTTAAGAGATATCTGACTCACACATCATTTCCTCCGTTAAACAAGAAAAGGGGACAATGAGAAGGAGAAAGCATGAAGCTGTGCTTCAGTTCTGTACATAACATGGTTTTTGGCTAATTTTACCCTACTGTATTGTGCTGTTCTTTGTAAACGACTCTCAGCGGAGACCTTAACTTTATGAATTATGCGGGAATCCTCGGTAGTACTAGTATTTGAACATAGACAACCTTGATGTAATACTTTTCTCAAAACTTACCGTGAGGTCTAACAATATGGTGAAAATGCAATATTTAGATCTTGAAGAATTTTTTATTTTTCTCGCCTTTTTTCGAATGCACAAGAATTTGCTCTGTACTCGCAAGAGCTTATTGTTTTAAGTATTCTTGTTTATTTTGTTCAATTCTTCTATTTACGGTGGAAGAATTTTAGTCCTGAATTTTATGTGGCATCCTCTTGCCTAGTTCAATTTCCAGGTGCTAAGTTTGAATTTTTCTTCTACTTTTGAGATTTCTATGAGAAAAAAAAAAAAAAACCCTCAAGAATGACACTTGGATGGTAACAATAAAAGTAGCTACAAATTTTATAAAATTTAACTTGAGCTATTGAGGGAGATTTGACATTGAGAGAATTTTTTCGGTTAACCCCGCTGATACAATTTTATTTCAAATAAAGACAAAACTTGTTATTTTTAATTGTTAAAATATGTATGTGTTTATGTGCACTTGTAACCAAGGACAAATTATATTTATTAGGTTAAATGTTTCAATCACACTTATTATTTTATTATTTTTACAAAAATGTATATGTGTGTGTAAATTTATATATGAATCTTTGTAAATTTTTTAATTACTTCTCATAATCTAAATAAATTTTTATATGCACAGTTATTATTTTCCTATTGTTATATGCATAGATAAATTTTTGAAAAAATTACATTTAGGTCCCATAGAAGACAATTAATTTCAAAAAAGTCTCTAAAAATCTCGAAATGACTCCTAAGTCCCCAGGGACGTGTGTATAATTAATTGTAATTGTGAAATTATCTATTTACTCCTATTAATTTGAACCCAATGTAATTCATTTACAACTTCAACAGTGACTGTTGACAACCTGAGGAGAGATGTTAACAACCTCAGCAGTGCCCCTGGCATCCCACAGAGTGAGTTGTCAGGAGCACTGCCGAGGTTGTCAACTACTTCTTCTCGGATTGTCAACAGCCACTGTTGAGATTGTAAATGAATTGTTGCAATAAAATTAATGGGGGTAAATAAGTAATTTCACAATTATAATCAATTACACACAGGTCCCTGAGACTTCAGAATCATTTCAGGATTTTTAGGGACTTTTTTAAAATTAATTATTTTCTGTGGGAGCTGAGTGTAATTTTTCCTAAATTTTTCATATCTTTGTGAACCTTTGTATTACTTCTCATAAGCTAATAATTTTTATTAGGTTAAATTGTTCAATCACACTTATTATTTATTGTGCTAGTGTTAATTGTTAAAATGTATACATACACATGTAAATTTACCTATAAAATAAGGATAGCTGATATCTTGCTATGGTTAGTTTAAGCACATATATTGAGATCACACGATTCATGATTTAATGTTAAAAGTCATTATTACCCTCATAATTCTTTAGATTGACAAGATTGTCCTCAAGATTCTCTTCTTAACGTATGTTTAGATTGGCGTTGAACAAAATTGACTTCTAGTCTAACTGACTTTTGTAACTGAAGTTAGAGTAAAAATCAGTTATGCTATGTTTGGATAGGTGCTTTTAAAAAGTTAGTTGGAAAAGTTAAAAGTTGTTTGGATGAATAGAAAAATTAGTTCAGTTGTAAAATGACTGAAAATGATATATACTTTATTGAATAGTAGTGTTTGATATTTTTAATGTGATAATTGTTAAAAAAATATCTAAAATTATTATGATAAAATAAAAATAGTTTATTTGTGAGATTATAAAATAAAAATATTTGTTACTGAGAAAAATTTAAAAACATATTGTAGATAATTAATTAAATATATGTAATAGACAAACATAAACATAAATTAAAATTCATTTCGTATCTAATTAGAGTAAATGAAATTACATAAGTAATTAGATCGTACTTAATTGAATATGTATAATGGACAAACATGAACATAAATTAAAATTCATTTCGTATCTAATTAGAGTAAATGAAATTACATAAGTAATTAGATCGTACTTAATTGAATATGTATAATGGACAAACATGAACATAAATTAAATTAAAATTCATTTGGTCTCTAATTAAAGTAAATAAAATCACATAACTAATTAGATTGTAAGCTTTGCACAATTTGGTGTCTAATTGAGTCACGAACACGATTCATTTGTACGATAGATGTTAAACTTGACGATGATGCCTCACCAGTTGGATGATTATTGTCTTCATCTATTATACTTCCATGCTCAGCTTCTATAAAGCGGTCATCAGTTGGAGAATTTTGCCTAATAAAATTATGGACAGCTATTGTTGCACAAACTATGCGGACCTATGCTTGAAACTTGAATCTGGGCATGTCTCTTAAGACGGCAAACCTATTCTTTCAAACCCCAAAAGTTCTTTCAATAGTGCATCTCAAATTTGAATGATAATAATTGAAGGCCTAATTCTCATTTCTAAATCCTGGCTGACGATTAAAGTCTGAAAGGTGATAGCACTCACGTCTGTACAGGCCAAGGTATCCCACTTGTGATGAATAACCAGCATCAACCAAATAAAATTTGCCTAGAAAATCATGACTCAATTATGTTGAGGTGAAAATAATGCAATTGAAGCTTAATTTTAAAATAATTGATTCGAAATTTACAGAAATATACCTTCAGGTAGATGAGGCAAATTCATGGATGGAGTTGAAATAGCATATTGAAACACACGAGTATCATGTGCACTACCTTCCCAGCCTGCCAATATGAACGTGAAGCACATATCCCAATCACATACGGCCATGACATTTTGACTCGGAAATCCCTTCCTCCCAATATATTTGTCTTGCCTAGCCTGAACTGACATTTTATGTGGGTACCATCAATTGTGCCGATTGCATCCTTAAAAATGAGAAGTATCGGGGATCATTTGCTATTTTTGGATGGCAACAGGAGAATGTAGGATCAGTGGGCCTGATATTTTCTCGAAATAAATTGAGGCAAGCATCCAACACTCTATGAAAATGCCAATTGACAGTTTCTCCTGAACACTGAAACCTTTATTGAATCATCCTATTACACTAACCATGCGCAATTGTATTCAAGAACATGGCAACAAATTCATGGACACCTATGTACTTAGAATTTTGCAACCCATGTTCCACCAATTTAGAACATAACTGATGGAATGTCTCTGTTTCCATTCGAAACATTTCCTTAGACCGTCCTTCATGCCCGTGCAAAAGTTCTTGAACCCATAAATAACCTATTTGTTCGCTAGTTCTGCATGGCAGTTTGCATAGAAAAGGTGTCACATATTGACCCATTAACACACTTAGCTGTGATACTTGTGTTGTGTGTTCATGTAAAGCGGGAAGTAATTGAGATCGTCCGTCATCCCAACCCTCGCCCCAACCCTCCGTTGAATTAGACATGGATTATGTTACTTGTGAGTAGTTAAATACTAAATGTGAGTAACATTTTCACACAAAAAAAAAGAGAAAAGATAAGTGATAAATAGGCATTAAACTGTAACATAATAATTATACATAGTCATGAAACACAACATTAAACGTAGTTATAAAGCACACAACATTAAACAAAGTCATTAAACAAACAATCATTAAACACATCATCATGACACACAATAACCAAATACATTAAGATAGATAAACAGAAATCATAATAAGTCATTAGGCACAACTCAAGGATTCTTCGGTGCAATATATGGCGGCAGGTTTGCAGCATTGTGCTTCAACCAAGCTACTAATACCTCCTGATTTTCTCTCAGACCAGCATATATCTCCCTGAACATCTTGTTTGCCAGCAGATTATAACAGATGACACAAAGATGAGTGTCACTGACAATTTCAGGCATACTCAGTAGATCAGCGGTGAGCTCAGTAGTGTTATCAATGTTGGAGATTTTGTCTATTGCCTCTGCTGTACTAATTGAAGCCTTCTCAATCAAACTTACTGCATCTGCTATTCTTCTTGTCGTTGGCATTTTTTTCTTCTTGTACTTGTCCAACCCTTCACCTCTCTTCCTCTTCCCTTGACTCCCTGAAGTACTAGGTACAGTGGGTGCAGTGTTTGATGTGTTTGCAGTTAAATTGATGCCGTCCAAATAGTCTGAAACTCCTGCACAGTGTCCAGTGTCGTCTTCACTATCCCCTGAACCTTCTTGCCTATCCCCTAAACCTTCTTGCTAATCCATTATTGGTTGGAGTCATTTGGCTGATCACCCCTCTGTGGTGCAGGCTTGGTCCAAGATGGTGCCCACATATCATCTCCTGATGCTATAGTGTCCTTAAATATAATTTCCAATTTAGTGCAAAACCTTAACCCATAGTGCCTAAACTTTTCATATGCTAGATTTTCCTGCAAAGTCAAAAGTAAACCAGAGTTAAATCGATTCCAAAAGCATAATACTACTTATAAATTAACATAAGCTACTTTATACCCATAATTTCCTCCCCCAACACTCATCAGATGCCACCACTATGTTCCTTTCAGGGTCCCACCCTATACCGGTCTCCTTAGCAATTAGTTTATCAAATGTCTTCCACTCTTTCCTCAAGTTATCTAACCTATTTTTCAGCTGTTTTTTTTCATATCCTCTCCCTGTCTTTTCATTGAATTCTCTGTGAATGTTGTCCCAACCTTGTTTTGTAAATGAAGATCCTTGATGAAGTTTGCTATAAATCTAGTCAACACTTATTTTGAGAAACACACCTATGGTGCTCACATTTGTTAGATTTAAGGTTTTGATGATAATAAATTGGGTAATCAATGTTTTGGTAAGTTGATTGATCACTTGATCGATCAAGGGGTTATCGATCACTTGTCAAATAAATTCCCTTTGTAAACGAGTAACTTAGCAGAAATGTTAATCGATAACTTGATAGATAAATTAGTTTATATGTGTTGATCGATCAATTGATCAATCATCATTAACACTGTTTTGTGTAGAAGTCCTGAAAATTATCAATCAATTGATCGATAATCTAATGATCGAACAATTGTCAGATAATGGACACAGTTTTGGTAAGTGTTTATCAATCACTTAATTGATAAATAGGTCATCAATGAAAAGACAGATAAATGATAAAGCTCTTCCACTTAAGTTATATTGTTTCTTTCTTCATTTATCGATCACTTTATCGATCAGAGATTTTTTGATAACCTGATTGAACATTGTTTAATAACCCACTCGATATGTCTCTATTCAAGGTTGTTATCTGGTTGATTAATCAATCACTTGATCGATCAGTGATTTATTGATCAAATAATCGATCATTGCTATCTCAATGTCTCTACTTTTTTGGGTTATGTTTTTCGATCACCTGATTAATAATCTAATTATCGATGAAATGATCGATCACCCATATTTCTGAATGTCTTGTTTTCACATAATGTGATCGATCAAACATTTTTCTGGAATTTCAGAACTAAGTCTCTTTGTTATATTTTATCAATCACTTACTCGATCAAACATTAATCGATCATCATTTGTTTTGTGCCCTTTGAAAAACTTTTTGTTAAGTCTCTTTTATCGATCAAATTTTCCATCATTCATTTATTGATAAATTACTCGATCATTATTCCTTGAAAATCTATTTCTATCTCACTTTGCTTTATCGATAGCTTGATCGATCAAGCAGTTTTTTTATCACTTGATCGATCATTGACTCTTTCCAGTTAAACATCAACAAGTTACCGTGATTCTCAAAATATGTTGATTATTTCCCTTCAAGCTTTTCTCAGCCTTCATGTTTATCTTAATTCTCTATTTTAAGGGATTTAAAATAAAAAAATAACCTTGAGCCTTTTCTCTACATGTTTTTTCTGAAGTTACTATTTTCATTTATCGATTACTTGATCGATAAATTAACTTGCCTGTTTCAAATTCTTTCTATTTGATTAATCAATAATTTGATCGATCAACCAGTCATCGATCATTACTTCGATTAAGGATGTCCAGTTCTTGTTCAATACATTCAGCAACTGATTGATTCCACTTTCAAACTATAAATGTTCATTATTATCATTTGATCAGTTATGCTCCTGAGTTTATTCTGCAAGAAAAACTTATTAGATTGAAGTATTATTACAGATTACGAAGAAGAACTCAACGGTTATCTAACAGTTATTTAGTAGCCTGTAACCTACCATGTAAGAAGCATTAATGGCGAAAACCGTTGTAACTGGAAAAACACACAACCAAACTCTCAATAGCTAGAAGCTCTTCCGTCTAATGGCTATTAAACTTCCTCAACTATAAAAGGCGCGAAGAAGCATTGAATGCAGACAATTGAATACGTGAGCTACCTTCTGAAAATAACTTACTGTTGCATTCAATACTTTGTTCTTGTTTGTACTGGGCTTCAGTGTTTCTTATCCATTTACTCTGTAAGAGAGCTTTACATATCATCTTTAATCACTTTCTAAGTGAAACTCAAGAGTGTGGACTCTTGAGTGGGTCTATAACCTTACGGGTAGTAAGGGGGAGTAATTGAATGAATCAATCGGTGTACTGCGGTACCAAAAGTCCGATTAATCTTGAAACTTAGTGAAATACTTAGAGGTATTCTGAAGACTGGACGTAGGTCAAGTGGTTGAGACCAAACCAGTATAAATTCTGTGTCTACTCTCTACAGTGAAATCGCTCTAACTTATGCTCTCTATTTCTGTTTAGCTTACTGTTTTTAATTTGTAAAATTTTTATAACTTACCCAATTCACCCCCCCTCTTGGGTGAGACTGCCACTAACAACATCCCAATGTGCTTTGCCTTTATCGTTACTCATAGTTCTTGTTGAAATTACATATATATCAAACCCACAATTAGTCAAGAATCAAGCAATATAATCAAGCAGTATAAACCCACAATATATGTAAATCAAATCACCAATAGTGAATTAATTCAAGCTCTGCTTTACGTTACAAACATGCAGAAAAATAGGAACTTATCGATGTTTGGATTTAGGAACAAGGTTCCCGCTGCTACTACAGCAAAAATGTGGTTGTATCTGAATTCAAAGTGGCCTCTCAATCTTACAATTTAAAACTTTGGTTTGAGAAGTAATACTTGCCAATCCGACCAGCTAATATGGACACTACACACAACATTTGTCAGTTAAAATAATATGACCAAGATGACATCTTTGGACAAATGCGATTTTAATCACTGCCCAATTGAATGCGCCAAACTCTGCCTTTCTATTTTTTTTTCTCCTTTTCATAAGCCAGCTAACCTTAATATTAGAATTTTCAACTTAATCAAAAGCTTAAACCAAGCTCGAATTAAGCTATGGGTTTTGACCAGTGATAAGATAGAGACAGCAATCAATATTGGGTAAGCTGAAATTATAGATTCTTAAATCAATAAAAGTTTCCCATTGTTTGGTCATTGAACCAGGTACAAGCTAAATATATCCACATATCCTTGATTACCATCTCTATACATTTTCCCCCCAAAGTTCAAAACATCGCACACAATTACAGCCACCCATTCTCAATCATGATACATGAACCCATAGCACCGAAAATACTTTTTTCCTTTAACTCAAAAAATCCAACCAAGCATTAAAGCATAATATCTAACAAAATTAAAGCCAAACTATCATATGCTTTGGTCAAAAGAGCATTCACACGTCCATAAATCTTGCACCATAAACCAACACCATACACTATTAATTACAGCCATTCAGTTCACATCCACATATATGCACACAAGGAAGAAATGTTCAGCTTACCCCTCACAGTAGCGCTATATGAAAGTGGGAATGCTGTTACTAGAACGGACCACACAAATAGGTCCAAAACTCCTATAAAAGCACAAAGAAGGAGTAACAGAGAGGTTTTGATTTCTTAAGGGAGTGCACATACATTGAAGGTGGTAGATTAGTTCGGTGAATCATCGAAAACTCTAAATAAATTATATTTTTCAGTCAAACAACATCTACAATTAGAGGAGGAAGAAAAAAAGCAAGCCTCCTTCAGCCACTATGACCATTGACAAGGATAATAGAGGATCTGAAAGTCAAATAGGGAAGAGAAGAAAAACAACCACGGTACCTTCAATGGCGGAGGAAAATAGTGGCTATTCTTTGCACAAACACACCGGCGATGGCATGAACAATGACCCAGATCTATTTTGATGGAGGGAGAAGAGTCGGCGACACCCACAGACAGAGATGCCAGAGAGAGCGACAGATGAAGACACAGCCGAGACCGATGGACAAAGACACTAGCAAGAGCAACAAATGGAGAGAGTGCCGAGAGTGAGGGAGGTGAACACGGCCAAATGCAGTAGCACGAGTTCTTTGTTTTGATTTGAAGAGAGGCTTGAGCTCGGTCTGGTAGAAATGATAGGTGAGAGAAATTAATAGTCATTAAATGCTTATTTAAAGGTATATTACATTTTGAAACAATGAAAAGCTACTTCCCAGAGCGCTAAAAAATAAGTTGCTTTTTTTCAGAAGTCAGATTCAAAAGCTATCTATCCAAACAACCAATTTACCTTTAGAAAGCCCCCAACTGACTTATTACATTTTCCGAGGCATGTTTAGATCTCAAAACGGAGATCCAAACATACCCTTAGTTGCTACTATCGCCGGCAATAGAGGTCATCACGGCTTAATCATCCTCCCGCCTGAAAATCTGTAACTGGTGAGGTAAGTTGTTCTTTGCTTCTGTTTTGCTCTTTCCTCATCGTTTCTTTGTGTGTCGATTCCATACTCGCACTCTGTCTCCCTCTTCATTTCCTTCTCTTCCTCCTACTTTCTTACTTCACCTCCTGGTTTCATCTTCGTCGTCTTCTTCTTCTTCCAATTCTCCAATCACAAATTCCAAACCTAATTACAGAGTACCCAAGCCCAAACGAGACTTCATAGCATCACTCCTATTGCTAATGCTAGTAGGTTCCTGCCTTTATTTTTTTTGTAGAAAAAGGAATCCAGCAAGTAGATTGTTGAGCTCTTGCTTAAGATTTTCGTTCAGGATTTAGTTTAAATTCTATTGAGGCTTTTGGAGTTTACATTGTCATGTAAGATTTCCGCAATCAATATTGGTATGATAAATTCTAAAGGAATTTGTTCATTCTTTTTTTTTTTTTTTTGGTTATGCAAAGTACTATAGTGATTTGTTGCTGATCTCACAACATTGTTTGCTTATTTTTGTTTTCTACTTGCTTGTTGATGTGGATACGTAGTGGGTGCTATAACCTTGTTTTGGTTGGGTACAATTAATTATTGCTGAAGACAAATAAAAAAATCATCCTTCATACATTGTTGGGTTGCTTTGTATGTTGCTCGAAAAATTTTTTCTTGAGATGATATTTAGTGTGGCTATATATAGCACTAGACACGTTCATGACCAGTATCACACCAGATTTCCATAAAAACAAAAGTCAGCTTACGGAGATGGTGTATGGTAGTGATATAACATGTTTTAACCAAACTGGGATGTGTAAAACCACATTTTCTGGCTTTGTAGCATCCTAGAGGCTACAGGTGGTCTTAAACTAACTTGGCATGGGTGAGTGGACAATGATATTACCTAAATGAGTATGGCGATGGAACCCAAATCACTGTTTTAACATGTGAAATGTCCATGCTAGAATGTCATTGAAAGGGCATTTAGGATTTTGAAGATGCTTTGGGCAATATTGAGAAGCCCATCATATTACACCATTTGAACTCAAACGATATCTAGTTGCTTGCTATCTATTGCATAATCTCATTATGTGAGACAATGGATGACCTTATTGTGATGGAATTTGATGCTGAAATGCCTACATCTCTTGTTGAGGGTAGCGAATAATCTAGAATTGAGGTTGAGATCAATGCTGAACGAGGACTCAACACATATAATGATTTTGTCTGAGCAACAACCTTTGCAATCAATTGATGCCCATTTGTCTACAAAACGGAAATGGAGGAGTAGCCTCTATTGTAGATGTGCTTGTTGAAACATTGAAGGAATCATCTTCTAATATGGACAAGTCAATGATGAAGTTTGTTGAGAATTCATGTAGGGAATTTGTAGAAATGAGGAAGGAGTCAAGAAGATTTGGTCATATTCACTTGGATAGAATAGAAGAAATATATAAGCAACTTATGAGATTACAAGGTCTCCCATGGGGTGAGATTAACAAGGTTTATGTGAAGATTACCGAGTCACCATCACTAGCTGTTGCATTCTCACTAGTTCCTAAAGACGAGATGACGAATTGGGTGCGCAGCTTTATTGAATAGCCGTGTAGACCTCACCCTTTTTTTGTAAAGCTATAGGGTGAGCTTAATAAGTTCTTTGTTTAGTGTATTGGCTTATACTTCTAATTTAAATCGACGAGGACAGGATTTAACTTATTTGTTCACTGTATTGGTTCTCACGTACATATTTATATTAACTTATTGGCTTGGGTCTAGATTTATATAGAAGTTATACTTGTTATATAATACACACGCAACATAGTTTTTGGAAAAAAAAAAATCACTAAATTTTTTTTTTTTTTAAAAAAATATTCATGCTTGATCCAAACAGAAACTAAACTAAATAAAGCCACTCAAGAACTAAGCAGTTAATTTTTTCCCCAAAATCGAACTAAGCCAAGCCTGTTAACACTAAAACACCTCAATTAATTAAGACTTGTTTTAGAATGTTGGTGATACTCTAAAGTTGAAAAGCTCCCGTGTACTTCCTCTACTTTATGACACCTGTTTTCACTCAGGTACAAGTGCTTCAGTGAAGGGGTCTCTTGCTTTATGTTCCTCCAATACTCAGATAGGCCCTGTTCTCTCAATGGAGCAGAACCTTGTCAAGAGTTTTTTCTTTTTTGCCTGAGAACCTTGTCAAGAGTTTAACTTTGTCAATTTTTTCCATTCAAGTAGTGCTGCAACACTTTCTCAGGTGGAGTCCTCTAGCACTGTTTGAGTCAGAACTTAGCATTTCTAAGAGGAAAAGAGGGGAAAGAAGAGTAATTCGTCGAGCACGATTTGGGGTGACTTCGGATCAAGTTCAGAGCCTCCAATTATCAACCAAATAGGGACAAATACGCAATCTTTTTGACAAAACCGAAAGAATATATACGAAAGCTAAAATATATACTACTTCCGGTTCTTAATATAAGATCTTATTTGATTTTTATTTTGATTCTAAATATAAGACTCTAACCCATCTTGTCTATCATATTTATTTATTTTTTTTCTAAAAATAGTCCTTCTAATAATGGTAGTTTTAACAAATACACTTGATTAACAAAGATATTTTAATAAAAACAATATATATTTATTATAAATAACTAATTTAATTATTTTTTAGTTTTCTTAAATTAATCGATTAACTCTTCTAATGAGACTCAGAGGTAATATTAGGGGTGTTCATCAAGCCCAATAGCCCGGTATGTCCGCCTGAGCCCGTGAGAAAATGGCCCTGCCCAGCCCGGAAAAAAAAACAATCCAAAGAAAAATGGGTATTTTTGGGTTGGGCATTTATGGGCAGGGCTGGGCTGCGGGCACGGTATGCTACCCTGCCTATTTGGCCGTGCACGTGATATATATATATATTATATAATTCTTTTTTTTGTGAGAAATATTATAATGATATATAATATATATATTATATCTATTCCTCTCTTCCATTTGCCATAGATACATTTAATGGTATGCGTAATTCTTTTTCTTAGTATCTTTTTAATTTTTTTTTAATTTGGTTTAGTATCTTTTGGTTTGTTTTTATTGTTGGTTGTCTTGCAAAGATGCAAAAGCAAGCTCACTTTAGTGTTATATTAAAAGATATATCAATTTAAGATAAATCAAAGTTATTGATTTGTTGAATTTATTATTTATTCAAGTATTTATTTCTTTATAGTTGTTATAAGATACCTTTACTTTAAAAAAAATTTCACCAATGTATCACTATTTGGGCTTGAAAACCGGCCCTGTCCAACCCGTCATTGTCCAGCCCGAAAATAGTTAGGGCTTCTATGGGCAGAGCAGGACAGTAGGTCGCAAAATGCAACCCACTTATTTTTCAGGCTGTGCATCGGGCAGGGGCATGTCCTGCCTATGGACACCCCTAGGTAGTATGTTTATTTACCTCAGTACAATTGTTTTTTTTTTCCCCAATACCATTTGTACACTTGAAAAGTTATCAAACCCATTGAAATCATTACCTGAATTGTCTTTCCCAGTCACCCGTGATTTCCCACGGAAGCTTCTTTACCCCTAGACCATAATGGGTGGCGGAGGATGAATTACAGCCAATGGATACGACGCCGTTTTGTTTAACGAGGGAGGAGCACCATTAGCAGATGCAAGTTCAGATTTTACGTTGAGACCTTATCGGATTGATCAAAGGACCATTCCGTTTCAAGTCGAGGCGGAAGAGGAAGAAGGTATTACCCGAGGGGACGAAACCCGTGGTTGAAACTCGAGAGGCCGAGTTGAATCAGCGAAGCGACGTCTAGGGTCTGCGACAGGTTGAGTTCAAATTCATGTGCAAGAAACATTTGTTTCATTCTCTTCTCTCTCTCTCTCTCAACATACTGCTCTCATGAGGACATGGTCTTCTGGAACGATTGACATTGAACTGAATGTTGTGCCTGTTGGATTGTAGTGAGTGTCATGGCTTTCATGAAAACTATAGTTTGAATGACAATGGTCTGAATACTTAGAGCAGGAATTGTGTCGTGTAAACCGGTGACATGTCTGCAGGAGGAATGCTTTGTTTTCCTAAACTGTTAATGGGAGCTAAGAATGGAGAAGTTCTGCTGATTGGCTAATTTGTCCTTTTCTAAAGGTGTTGAAGAATTTGATTCATACTTGGGTGTTGTTTGGGGAAGAAATTTAAATGCTAGTTTGACAGTTCGACTATGATAACTAGATGCAATTTAAGTGTTTGATAAAATGCTTGAAAAAGAAAAGAGTCATGCTTAAAAGTCGGTAACTAGCTACCATAGATTGTTAGATGCAACCTTGACTAGACTTTATGATACCCTCAACCTTCATAGGACTTTATGAGAATAAGAGATGTGGCTTTGAAGCTTCCTTAGAATTATTATTTAAGAGTCAAATTACTTGAATAAATTGGATTGTTTTGAGGTGTTCCATGGTTGCATGTAAATGTTGAGCGTAACTTCTGTTGGGAAACTGTTGAATCTTGTTGATGAGAATAAGTGTCTTTGGAACGAGGAATCATGAGATCTAATTGCTGAAAAGAGGAAGTGGATGTTTTAGGTTAGATAGGTGTGAATGTGAAAGGAATTCTTATTCCTTAGATTTGATGTATGGTTGATGTCAAACCATCGGATTGTCATGGTTTCTTTAAGCTTAGATAGGATGGTAATAGTCATTAATTTTATATTCTGTTTACTTTGAATGGAATTACTTTATGTCTTATTTTTGTCTTCTTCTTCTTCTTTTTTATATGTTACGCTCACACCTTCACACAAACATATAGGATGGATTGTTTCACTTCTCAATCTCATTTTCTTGATAGTTATCAGGTGCATGATAAATCATTTCTCTTTCAAAAAATAATGTTAAAGAAGGACTAGCTCTCATCCTTAATATGGGAGCTAGTTGGGGGATTGGATTTTAGCCTAAATATAATATCTCAATTCATTTCGTTTCACATTTTTCCTAAAATATCCCTATTGATTATAAGATATTTCTAAGGTATAATTCCAATGCATATGATTAAAGAGGGTAATTTAGGGAAGCTTTAATATATATTTATTACAAATAACCAATTTAACTAATTTTCTTAATTTTCTCAAAGTTATTTAACTCTCATATTATGGACCACATGTAGTATTATTCTCAAAAATCATTTTGTAGGCGAAACACTTCAGGTTTTACCTGTTTTCTTTTCCGGTGAAGGTCAAAACTCTTATGCTCTCCTTTATAAATTTTCTTCTTTCGTAAGTGAAAGGAATACAACTTCTACATATTTAAAGGCCAAGAAGAAGCAGAGACCCATTGTCTGATAGCCAGAATTAATGCAAAATTGAAAACAGATGGGAAGCAGAGTCTTTTTGCTCAAAGGAGTGTCATACTCATCAGCAATGGGTAATAGCTTCCTTACCAACTCCAGGAGAAGTTTCAACTACTTTGGTTTCCCAAAAGTTATTGTTCATCACGATAAAGTTCGAAGCTGCTCATCAACAAAAATTCAGTCCTCTCTTCCACCTCCAGATGTCACTCGTTTGGCAGAAACAGCTCGAATTGCTCTTACATCAAATGAGGTGATTTTAACACGATATGGCATGATAATTTATTGTAAGGAAGCTGAGTAGTTTGTCTAATTCTTTTTTCTTTTGTTATTTATTTTGCCTTTACATTATTTCTTTTATTTTATTTGCAGGTGGAAGAATTTGCTCCTAAAATTCAACAGGTGATAGATTGGTAAAATCCTGTTTTCTCTACCCCAGCTCCTTAAAAAGACTCCTAAATTTCAAACTCTATGTTGACAGCATAATGAACGTTGCAAAAAAGTAACGGACTTCTGTTCGTGCGTTAACATTTAATTGTTCACTGTTTGTGGAATCATCAAAATGTTTTGTTTTTCTCCTTTCATGTGGCTCCTTCAATAGCATTGTATGACTTGATTACTTTTTTCCATAATGAAAACTTCAATGATCAATCAATTGGTTTCAATAGCTTTCCTACCTTTGGGATTATTGTATGATAGCACCTATCCAGCCTTCAAACTTAAATTGGCTATTGTGACAGGTTTGGACAGCTTCAAGGTGTTGATCTCGAAAGCATTGAACCCTCCATTAGAGCAGGTTCTCTATGACCTTTTCGATTTACATCAGCTAACGATAATGTCATCCAAGTCCAGCTAGTAGTTATTCTGTCTGCTTACATCTTGGTTGCAAAACGAATTGAAAATTCTTCACAAATTAGAGAATAGCTCTATTGCATCAGCTTGCGGGTTTTTCCCCTTATTTGCAAAAACCTTTTTTGGTAGTACTCTAAACTTGTGCAGTTCTATTGCTTTGTCCCTGCCAGACTTGGAGAAATAGTGTATTGTTGCTGTCTTGTACACCACTCATTGGCAAATGAATCATACCATCATCTTTTTCCTGATTGCTTTCCTAACTTTCATCTTGATCGAGTCCTTTTTGTTTGATCACTGTAAGATGAATATTAACAAATTGGGGTTCTTGTCTTTTCCCTTTACTGTTTCATAAGAAGACTAAAAAATAGGAAACGACCGGGGGGGGGGGAGTGGGAAGACATATAGTCATAACGGCAAATGTTATGCTTCTTGCTTCAAATGGGAATTTATCTGTCATATTATCTGCAGATACTGAAAACAACAATGTCCGTGATGATGTTCCCGAGACTTTCGACGACAGGTAAGTGGGTTGCTCATTATTTTTCTATTAAACATTATTGGGAAACTAAAGGTACGAACAGGGTAATATATGCTTGATAGGGGCACCATGGTTGCTTCCATTCCAAGCTACGAGGAGCCTTACATCAAAGTTCCAAAGGTCTTAAACACGGAATGAAATTCCGGAGCCGAGTTCTAATAGTTCTAAAGGGTAAGGAAGTAAATGTGGACAATAGTTTTGTACTGAATTTCTTGTTAATTTACATGAAGTAACCAAACACCTATTTTGAATTTCTTCTGTGGGATTCAGTTTATCACCTCTGCGCCTACAACTTTCCCCAAATTCATTATTTTCCATGACGTAAGAAAATATGAGCTGAAGCCTCAGCACAAGCAGGTGTGACAAGTAGATTATGGGCCATTTTAGGGTAGGTGATGAGGGAAAAGATGTCTAATACTCTCTTCTTTCATCTTTTAGAAGGTTCTGTGTTCTATTTTTTTTTTAATTGATTATTACTATTAAGAGTAATTAATTGATGTGTTTATTTCAAAAGTACTCAAACTTAACCCTAATAATTTGAAAAAATGACTTATCTTGTATGAGATAACTAATTAAAGAAGGCTTGTAAAAATGCACTAAAAGCTTAAAACAAGATTCTCCCTAACGTTTAATTTTTTCCCCCCTCTTAAATTACGGGTTATGTAGAATAAGCTTGTTCATAATAGATGTCATTACAACAGAATTTATTAACCAAATTTCTTAAAATTTCATGAAATGATTCTAATGTCCTAATCAATTCACTTGACCTAGAGAGGGATATTAAAATTTTATAAAATGACTCTAATATCTCTTTTATTAGAATTTTGAACAAAGGGAATTTCACATCTACCATTACAAAGTTAAGAAATTGATCAAGGAGGGAACGGTAAGTTAGTTTTTATATTAAATATTCCTTGTTTAATTATGATAGTTTCCTTGAAAGTTGTTGTAAAATTGAAATGTGTTAACGGCGAATTGGAACATGTTAATTTTTAAGATTTTATTGTTATAAATTTTTATTAAAAAAACTTATTACAAGTGCATTATAGAAACAAAAAATTGTTAATTTACAATTGAAACATGTTTAAGTGTAAAATGAAACATGTTAATTTTTAATGTTATACTATGATCAAATTTTGTTCAAAGATTTATTACAAGTG
The DNA here is from genome assembly GCF_004799145.2 of Neltuma alba. Classification (NCBI taxonomy): domain Eukaryota; kingdom Viridiplantae; phylum Streptophyta; class Magnoliopsida; order Fabales; family Fabaceae; genus Neltuma; species Neltuma alba. The sequence goes on from NW_021637764.1 coordinate 52,008, forward strand.
TGTTGTGGAAACAAAAAGTTATAAATTTAAAATTAAAATGTGTTAATTGTGAAATAAAAAATGTTAATTTTTAAAGTTATATTGTGACTAAATTTTATTCAAAGACTTATAGTAATTGTCTTCTGGAGATATAAAGCTCTTAGTTTTGAATTAAAAGTTGTTACTTGGATAATTGAACTTATTAATTTTTAAGGTTGGATTGTAATCAAATTTTATTCAAAGACAAAAAAATTATTAATTTAAAAATGAAACGTGTTAATTGCGAAGTAAAACATGTTAATTTAGAATTCTTTTTGTTATTGATTTCTAATGAAATGAGCACTAGAATCATTTAATAAAATTTTAAAATCTTTCTTCAAGTTATATGATCTAATTAAGAGTTTGGCATATTTAATGACTTAAATAAGAATTTGCTTTATTTAAACATCTTTCTAAAGGGATGTTCTCCTAAATTAAATGGGTCAGCTAGCAATGAAAAGTTAAGTACATACAGCTAGAATGTTAAAAAAAATAGATAGAATTGCAATCAGGTCTTAAAGAAGAAATTTAATTGACTCAAAATTTATTAACAAGTGAAGAATAAACAATAACAAGTTTCAGAATAGATAATGATTAATGACAACATGTTCAAATTAGTCACTTAAGACTTTTTGATAATTAAATTTCTTCCTTCAAATCTCTTAATAATTCTCCCAAAAAAAATGACGGCAAAAAAGAATTAAAAAAAAAAGGGGCATCAGGCCAAATAAAAAATGGGGCAACAAAAATGTTAACAAAAAAAAGAAAAGAAAAATCCCTAGGACTCCAATATCTCATGGACCTTGATGCTCAATAGTTGTAATGCCTTCTCCGGCATCCTCCCGTCGTCGTCGTAATCCTTGGCTTTAGCATCGCCTTGTTTCTCCTCCGTCGGTGTTGGGATCTCCTTCTTCGACCTTCGGCTCCGCTCTGCTGAGAAGAAACAGGTAATCACTTTCTCTTCCATATGTTATTGTAGGTCCCATATGTATATTCGTAGGCATGTCTTTCCCTTTGAACGAAGTCTTCTGCCAGAATCTACAGAAGGAAGAACTAATATGGAGGAATATAAAATGACTCTATTTGAACAACAAGAACTAACATAGAAGGAAGATGGTCGAATAGCATACGCGCAATGGGCTTTGATTATGCCAAACAACTTATTTTTGTAGATATGGAAGACATTACTGATTGTGCTTGCGACCGCTTCTGGTTAAATTGAAAATCGTTTCTAGGTCCAGATGAGCTTGTGACCACTTTTTCTTCCAGTAGAGTAATGTGGGTGTTTACTGGTTTCACTTGGGGAAAATTGGTTTTCTGCTTGAACTTTTGCGTACTTCTGGTATATTTTATATGTCTTTGATGCTTCTAGCGTTCTTATGCTAGTTTCCAACTGATGAAGGGTTAAATTTCTTACTAATTAGAGGTTAGAGATATTCGTGGTGACTATTTGCGAGTACAAAAGGCACGAGGGAGATTCACCATTTTTCCCCAATAGGATTTATTGTAAAAGAGAAAGTGAAAGCCAACTGAGTATTCACCAGAGATCATAAATCAAAATCTAAGTTCATCCTAATCGGTTTTTGTACTTTTGTGATGCAGAAGCCAGTCAGGTATAGTCTGGTTTTTGCTTCCCATCCTGTTGTGTGGTTAGAAATGATTTCACGAAGAGCTTATTTCTTTTCTTTAGCATTGTTTACTTGGCTACTTATTATACGTTTTTATCTTGCGCTTCTCGTTCTTATCATGCCCTTTATGTTTTTCTTCTCTTTATTTATTTTCATATGCACATGCAAATGTGAAGAACCTCAGCTTTATCTGCATCTACAAAACTTTAGATTCGACAATATTAGTTACCTGCCGTTTATGACCGCAACCAATCTGTAAAACATCCTAGATGGCATAACAATTACGCTCCAACTAATTCTTGCCAGCAGAAAGTCTTTTACAAATCTTGTTAATTTGTCTGATACAATTTGAAATGAGTTCTCTCACCCAAGCTAACTGGAACAGTCAGTAAATGCCATTTATGACATCTATTTTATGCTAGCAAGAATTGGTACTTCATGCCCATTGTGATAGAGAAATGCGGTTTGTTGGCACAAATTCTCATTAGTTTTTCTGGTTTATTAGAAAATTTTTGGTAGTTTGAATGTGGCCTACAATGCAGGAAGTAGATAGTGAATATTGATATAAGGGCAAATGGGTTCAGAAGCATCCTTCCAAACAGCTAAGATTTATCGCCACCTTCTGAAGGCTGTACAGAAACACATTGGCAAGGAAGATAGCAAGACGCATTTCCGGGAATTCATAACATCTGAGTTTCGCAGAAACAGCTGTCTTTCTGATGGTGCGGCTGTCCAACAGAAAATCAAGCTTGCTCGGGACTATACTTTCCTGCTTAATAGTGTGCACCATCACAAGGCATTACTCACTCTCTTTCTGTTGCTTTTTTCTTTAAACTTTTTCACACAGGCATGCAATTAGATGTTTGAACAGTTGAGCTTGTTTAAATGAAACTTAAGACTTATTTGTTTAAAACTTGACCAGTTAGATGGCCCCATCCTTGTTTGCTGTAATGGAGGTAAGAAACCAAAATGTTGTCTTTAATTCTCTTTGATGGTTTGGTATAGTCAGATTTTTTACATTTTTGTTAATATTTTCCAAGGGATTTTATTTGCTTAGTAATAATTGTAATTTTTTCAGAGAAACTTATTCACATTTTTATCTTGGGATTCTAACCATTGGTTGGTGGTTTTGCAGGATCTCTTGTTCTCTTACAATATTGCTGTGGACAGGAATGATGAAATGAGAAGGGTCATTGGAAAATCTGCTGCTAGCGTGGGTCTTCGTCTTCCTGAGGCTTATCAGCCATAATGATTTGCGTGAATGGACAACATATGCCTTTTGCTCTACTGGAGACCTAGCAGGCAAGAGTGTTGTTCAATCATCTCTCTCTCTCTCTCTCTCTCTTCCCTGTCACCACTTTCATTTATACTCGTTATGATTTTATATGAACAATAAAATAAATGTAACATTAATTGGACAGGGTGATGAGGAATGAACTCCTTGCGTCAATTGTGATTTATCTTGAATCATTTCTAGTTGTATTTTGGTTCAAAGTAAATGGAGTATGAGAACGGTTAATCGGTTATTGAGGAATGGGTTTTCTATTTCCATCTGATTCCAGAGGTATTTGATGCGGGTAACAAAATATTCAAATTAATCATGTTAAATTTTATGCTAATTGAATTGTATATAATTTTGGCAAAAAAAAATTGTATATAATATTCAATCCATGATAAAGATATGAAATAATCAATTGAAATAATCTATAATTATGCATGGCTATGCCCTGTTTTTTTTTTTTTTTTGACCAGGGTCATGGCTATGCCCATATTATTGTATGATGTAATCAGCATGCTGATGTTGGAAATCAGGGCCGGCCCTTTAGGGCTGGCGGGCTTAAAAGGGCCGGCCCTCCAGGCTTAAAATTTTAAAAATACCCTAATTTGCTAGGCTCGGCCCTTAAGCTACAAGGTCAGGGCCGGCCTGCGGGCTTTTGGCCCGTTTAAGAAAAAATACTATTTTTTATATTTATCATATTTTTTTATAAAAATATAAAAATAACCAATGAAATTATTAATAAAAGATATAAATATAAATAAAATTAAGTCATAAATATAAAATATCATCATATATAAATATTCATCAACATCTAAGAACATCTAAAACATTCATTAACAAGATAATAACATCTAAAAGTTTTATCTATAATACAATTGTGCAATAAATAAACACTATCATTAATCTTTTGAAACTTCATCATCACTATAATTAATTACTTTTCTTCAGAAGTATGCTTTTCTTTCGTAACAAAAATATCAAGTTTTTCTTCTTTATAAGAATTTTATTTTTAAATTTTGCAATCTAACTATTATTTTACTTTAATGTGAGAAACATTATTGTTGAAACTCATGAATTTCTAATTCAAATTATAGAATCACAAGTTATATAAGTATAAAAATATTCTATTATCAAATATATATATAGTTTAAAAATATCAACGCATATAATATAAATCAAATCATTATTAAAGTCCAAATTAACCCATTTTTTAAAAATTTAATTGGATAAATTATTGTCTAAAACTAAATTTAATTTTAAAATGATAATAATAACTAAATATTTGAAATATTATTAACAATGTAAAAAATTAATAACATTAATATTATATAAAAAAAATTTAAAAATAAAAAAATTATAAAAGGGTTTAAAAGGGCCGGCCTGCGGCCCTTCAGAGCCAGCCTTCCAGGGCTTATTTCTCATTTTAAGAGAAAAAAATCAAGCCCGGCCCTCATAGTTTCAGGGCCTAAACGGGCTCCGCTCGTTTTCCCGGCTGATGATTCACATAGTTTTCTTCATGAAATACTTTTAAAAGAACTCTTTTTTGGACAACACCTAAAAAGATTTTACTTTTTTTATTTAATAATAAGTTAATACTTCTTCCGTTCCTTATTATAAGAGACAAATAACCGAATTATGTTGATAAGAAAAACAGTTAAAATTAATTAAGAACAATCAATGTGTGAAAAGTATAATTTTTTTCCCTAAAAATGCCCTCATTAATAAGGAGAGAGAGCATGAGAGAGAACAATTAGATTATTAAAAGAGAGAAGTGGGAGGAAGAGAGATTGTGAGTTGGAGACAATAAATATGGGTAACATAGAAAATCAACACCAAAAAGTAGAGATAACTTTTAAGTGTCTCTTATATATAGGAACATGCCATAAGCATCAAATGTCTCTTATAATAAGGAACGGATGGAGTATAATCTTTGGCCTCTTAAATTTGTTTAGTCCCTTAAGTTTTAAACCAAGATTTTAGTCCCTCAAAGGACAAAATAGTCCAAATTTTTTTTAGATTATATGGATCAATGTTTTGAATGAAAATTAACCCTTCAATAATTTTTTCAGATTATCAGTCGTGGTCAAATATTAATGAGACATTCCTGTAAAGTAATACTCTTTCGGTCCTTAATATAAGATCCATTTAACTAATTTGATTAGATTAAGGAAGTTAAGTAAGTTAGTTAATTATAAAAAATGTGACATGTTTTTCCTAAAATACCATAATCCTCTTTCTTACTACCTCCTCTCTCTCTTCTACTTAATTATGGTTGACGGAGTATCCATAGAAGTAATTTAGATAAAATTGATAAATATGAGAAATAAGTCTTATATTTAAGATCAAAACTAATTTAACAATTAGATCTTATATTAAAGACCGGATGAGTACTTGATATGAGATCTAGTTTTGTAGTTTAATTGAGTTACTACTTTTAGTTTTAAATATAAAATCTAGTTTGTACTATCATTTACGTTACAAATTGAATCTTACATTTAGAATCAGATAATTTGACTATGTATTACTATCTGGAAAGAATTTTTTTCTGGTGTACTCGGTCCATGTATATGAATTAAATCCGGCGTTTTGTTGGCAAAAAAAGTCCTGCATTTTATTATCTGATTATACGAAAGCGAAAAATTGTCGTCTGGGGGACCTTCGATAGGCTAAATCATCTGATGAAATAGGCTAAATCATCTGATGAAATAGGTAAAACCCGTAAATATGAAATTTCAATTCAAACAATTAACACTTAAAAATGATAAAAAAGGAAATGAGGCTTAAATTGACATTTTGAAAATATTATGAAACTTTTTATTTTCAGATTAATACTTATTATTGTCAATTCAACACTTGTTTTTTTTTTTTTAACAACTAGCTAATTAACTAACTAACTAAAATAACGGAGAATAAAAAAAAGTTACGACACTTATAATTTCTAATTCAATAATTGTTATTGTCAATTCAACACTTATCATTTTCAGTTCACGACTCGTTACTTATTATTATTAGTTCAACACTTATCATTTATAGTTCATGGCTTGTTAATTAATTAGCTAACTAAAATAATGAAAAAGAAGAAGAAGAAGATACGAGACTTGTCATTTCCAATTTAATATTTATCATTACTAATTCAACACTTAATCATTTTCAGTTTTATTAATTTTATTTATGTTATATAAAGACATATGGGTAATTTCACAATATTTCTAAAATTTCAGTTCAAACCCTACGTGATTTCTTGTCATTTTCAAGTGTTAGTTGCCTTAACGGACTTTTTTTTTTTTAGGGATTTTCCAAAAAGGTCTAAATTTGAAGCTCCTCGTGACCAAAGAAGGAATTAAAGGAATCTGATAAACTTTTATATGAAACAAAATAAAATCAAGTCTGAACCTTCTTCCACATTTAGGTCCATGCTATTGTAAGTTACGTAACCTCAAATTCAACCTCACTTGATTAGTTAATCTCTTTGAGACATGTTTTTCTTAAAATGAAAAATGAATCACACATTAATATTATATTTCTCTATTTATATGAATTATCAATAACATGTAAAATATAAAATCCCTGGACCTAAATGAGGTCATATCTCTCTGCATATATACATATAAAAAATTTTTTTTGATGAGTTAGATTTTGAAAATTTGTGAGGAGTTTAAGATCAAGGTATACCTACATAAGTATTTACAAATTATCTACTAACAAGATTTTTATATACCATTACTGGTTTAGTAAGACTTGAGCTTTACGTCTTTATGAAATGAGTCCTATTTTGATGGGTTAGACGTAATCTTAAAAAATAATATAATTATTGAAAAGTTTCATAAGTTACAGTATAAAAATTATGCTGCTAGTTATTAAAAGTTTTTGATAATTATATTGTTTCCTTGAAACTTTCTCTCAATATTTATTGCCAAGGTGAGTTTGGTCTTTGGAAGAACTGGGATGGGTTTGATGTTGTGTCACAGGAGGCACGTGTATCTGCTGAGAAGTGAAACCATAAGTGCGCCCATTTAAGGACTGATTTTTAGGTGGGCGTCTTCCCTCCAAATTTTACGGTGTTTTTATTTCTTTAACTTTACATAATATTTTATTTTACTTTTTTAAAATAAATTTATAGTGTTCTAATTCTCAAATTGGTAATAAGAAATAGTGATACTGAACTCTTAAATATTAATAAAATATTACTAAATATTAATATATTAAGTTTAATTTTCAAAACAATCATGATTGTTAAAAAAATATCATTTAAAACTAATAATTTTAGGATTATAAGACTAAAAATATACTTTTTAAAATTAAAAAACCAAACGAAATTTTACATGAAATTAAAAGACCAAATATATATTTTAACTAAATTTTATTTATATGTAAACTATTCTTAAAAGTAAAGCAAGCAAAATTAGGAAATACTAGCCCCGGTCCTAATTATAAAACATTGTTTGTAGAAATAAACAAAGTCTTATAATTAGAACTGGAGACAGTAATATCAAAGATTTTCACCAAATATGCTAATCTCAACTAAAAATCTTATTACGCCTTGCTAGATGTAGTCATCCCACACACACGCACACACATCAAAGAGTATATACAGAATACACACATACACATCTCTTATTACGCCTTGCCAGATGTAGTCATCACACACACACACACACACACACACACCCCAAAGAGTATATACAGAATACACACATACACATCCATATATAGAGTAGCCTCAAACGCATTGAGGGCATTCATGTAGAGGGACACCCTTGATTGTCCGTCGCTGTTTTTGACCATTGAATCAGTCGTTGCCACCGCCACCACCACCAAAAGCACCGCCACCTGTGCCGGACCCATAACCATACCCGCCAGACCCAGACCCAGACCCAGAGCCCGTGCCAAACCCATAACCATACCCGCTTCCAGGCCCAGACCCAGAGCCCGTGCCAAACCCATAGCCATACCCTCCGCCTGAACCATCTGGGGAACTCCCAGACCCGGATCCGTAGCCCCACCCGCTTCCAGGAGTGGAGCCCCAACCCCAGCTGTAATCCCAGTACGGATGATGACCCGACCCAGCACCTCCTTCAGGAGTTCCTGCATCTGGAGGCTCACCGTCAGAACTCATCCCGAAAGAAAGAAGCTTTCTTCCTCCACCAGCTCCGGCGGAGGCTACGGCGGCTGAAGTGATGTGGAAGAAGAAGAAGAGAAAGATGAGAGTGAAATTGAGAAGGTTGAATCCCATTTCTACGATTGTTGTGCATGTGTACGAGGGAGTGTAGTGTATATATAATGCATTGAAAAGTGGACTATGCTCAGTGGATTTTTTCAGATACAGCGAAAACCCGTGATTGACAGTGCTTGCAGCTGGAATGTACACTATATATTACTTTTCAGTTTTTCCCAATTTTTTATATAAATTTTTTTAACAAAAAAAAAACTGGTTTTTGTTTTTGAATGTGACTTTTGGTCCCATCGTGTGTAAAGTTAAAACCTTTGAGGAAGAACTCTACTTCTTTTTTTTTTGGAGACATCACGAGGATTTTAAACTTGATCTCTTTCGCATCTCATCCATAAATAGGTAATTAATGTTAACCTAAGTGGGAAGAGTGAGTGGGGTTGAGTTCTAGAATTTAAACATTTGTGATATAATTAAAAAAAATATTGACATTAGAATTAAAATAGTTTTTAGAAACTAAATACTCCTTCAATCCTTAATGTAAGACCTAATTAAAAAGTTAATATTAATTTTATATATAAGATTTATTTCATATATTTATCTTTTTTTTTTTTCAAATTAAGAGATGGAGGGAGGGAATTTAAGGAAAATACTTAAAGTGATTTTTTTAAAAAAATATCATATTAACTAACTTAGTTAATATTATTAATCTATTTAAATTAGTTAATTAGATCGAGTAATATTGTTTTGTTTAAGTTAAGTAATGTTAGGTCTTCCAAAATCACTAATCTACTGGAATATAAGCCATATGATTTGATTCCTCATCAAAACTAACTTTGAAAATTTCAAATTCGCAATCTTTTCTGTAATATTGAATCTTTTCTGTACAATACATTCGAAAAATCCCCTTTTGGATTTGAAGTTTGTGGAGAACTCACATGCAACATGTAGACATTAATTTAATCACACATTAGAGATGTTTGTAATGATAATAACAACATGATCTTTAGAACCTTATTCACTGATAAAAAATTTTAATAAATTATAACATGTGAACCAATTTTTATTATTTGATGTTATATTATTATATTCTTAAAAAATATATTTACATACCTCAAATTTTATTTTAAAAAGTTGGGAATAAAAGTTTTGCTTTCTGTAGATTGAGGTTAGGGGGGAAAAGGGACAAGTTGTGCAAATTGTGTGTGACACCATAATGAGGTGGGGAGGGTCAAACAGCGACCCTTAACTTTCCGACCATATTATTTTACATTCATTCTTTAAAAGGCTCCCTAACTTCCTGCAATTTGTTTTAAGGTCCCTTTTTTAAGTATATGCTGTTTGTTATTATAACATGCTTATGACTTGTGACAGTTTTATTCTGTTTGTTTATAGTACTTATGTATTAGTGGGTTCCAGAAGTTCAGATTCTTTAAAATGAAACGTCTATAAAATATCCTTTGAATGAAAAAAAAATTAAAAAGTTATCATACGCACCTCATTTTATAAATATCTTTTTAGGTTATTTCATAATACAGTGAGATTAGGTTATAGTATTTGAGTATACCGGATTAAGAGTAGTTTTTTCAATTATATTATCACCGGTTCTTAATATAAGAGCTAAATAAAAGGATTTATTTTAATTATAAATATAAAACCTCAATCCATTTTTTCTAAGTTTATAATTTTTTCTCAGAGTATTTCTATTGATGGCATATGTGAAGAGGTTTTCATCAATATATAGTTTTAATGCATATAATTAATGAGATTGCTATTTTAGAAAAGCTAACGGAATAACTAATTTTATTAATATTTACAAATTAATTATCTAGTTTGTACATTAAAAAAAAAAAATAGTGATTTTTTCCAGTTGTAAGATTAGATCCTTACAATGTTTGTTTTTTTTGGAAAAAAAATAGAGTCGCTTGAAGATTAGATATACTTCACACATCTTATTCCAAAAAATATATTTCTTTCAATTTTTAATACAAAAATTAATTAAATAAAATTAGTTAATTATAATTTATAACATACGTGATATGATCTTTGTAAAATACTCCCTTGTAACATTATAGTATAACACATTGTGTCAGTTAATTAGTTGGTTAAATTAATTTGAAAAAAAATAACTATATGAAATAGAAGTGTTTGATATTTAGAACCAAATCTAATTACTTCTCCGGTCCTTAATATAGGATCCAATTACAGAGTTGGTTTTGGTCCTAAATATAAGACTCATTTCTCTATTTATCAATTTTCTCTAAATTATCCCTATAGATACTCCATCAATCATAATCAAATAGAAGAGGAAGATGAGGCATTAAGAAAGATGATTATGGTATTTTAAGAAAAACGTGTCACATTTCTTATAATTAACTAATTTACCTAACTTTCTTAATCTAATCAAATTAGTTAAATGGATTTTATATTAACAATCAGAAGAGTATTATATTCTTATACTACTATTACGGAGGGTAAGGAGTAACTATTTTAGTAGGGAGACATAAAAAATTAGATCTTTATGTGTGTTGTGCCTGAATGTGGATAAGTGAAACGATGAGCTATTTGGCTTCTTTTGCTACTTTAAGGGGTGAAATACTCTCTGAAGATTAGGACTTTGGATTGCATGGGGAAAGTTGAAACTTGAAAGGTGGAAGTGTGATCATTGCTCTGAATTTGTTGGGCAAATATCTGATGGTGGATCCCTTTTTTTTTTTTGGGGGGGGGGGGGAGATAAGTGCACATCAATGCCAGTTTTTGTTTTCGCATGATTATTTTTATCTTTTTTGTATTTTGGCGATGCCAAGAAAAGAACAAAAACAAAAACAAAAAAAAAAAGAAGTGCCAGACTCTGTGCGCGCCCCACACAAATTGCCATAAATGCTCAAGATTAAAATGAGTTAAGATACATCCAGTACTTCAAAATATTTTTTTTTATATATCTAACATTTTAAAATATTTTGTAATATATCCGGTATCTTGAAATAATTTTTTAAGCACGCTCAACACTTTAAAGTACTAAATACACCTAAAAAAACTTCAATCACCTTAACCCTGAAAAAATTGAATCCTTTCCGCTTTATTTGGTAGAAGGAAATGGTCTTTTATGTAGATTCTTGAAGTGATTTCGGGCCCCTCGACCGTGACACAGTTGCCTAATCTGAGTGCACTTACGATTGTTGAGTCCACTCCCAACACCAAGATCCAAATTCAGAACTCAATGCGTGTCATGATCAAGGAACAAAAAACCGGACCGGACACTAAACCGGTTAAGATAGTGGGTTAAGGGTTAATGTGTTAGATCGGGGTTAGACCGGGTTAAACCGGTAATAATTAAAATAATATAATTTAATTATAAAATATTTATGTGTATAATTTTTATGCTTTTTTTTATTTTCTTTTTCTCTTTTCTCCGTTTTTTCCTGATTTCCTCACATGGTCGAATACAATCCTTTTTTTAATTATTTTATAGGTTACATGTTCATCTCTTCTTTCTCTCTCTCACGTGAATGTCCATCGCAAGGTGAGTTTTTTGACTTTTTCTTCCTCTTTCCTTGTGAACAGCCGAGTGTTCTTCTCTTTCTTATTCAAAACTTCAAAGCCTGAAAGTCATTTCTCCCTCTTCCTCTTTCGTTCTTTCTCAGATAGAGAAGATAAACAGTGACCTTTTCTTTTGTTCTGCGCATCTATTCTATTCTGGTATTTATCCTCCTCCTTGCCTTCGACTCTTCCACGAGCATAGGGTTGAGACTGCACACAAGAGGCTTCCAAATAGATCTTTCTTTTCATGATTTTTTCTGCTTCTACCACTTCTCTCAACCATGTTCATGTCTTCTCCGGTGGTGAGACGGTAAGAGTAAAGAAGAAGGGGAGGAAAAGAGAACCGGTAACCCACCCAACCCACCGGTTTTGCCAGTTCTTACCGGTTTTTCCCGGTTTTTTCCGGTTCATTTCGATTTGATTCAAAACCGGTTCATTCTTCAAACCAGACCGGACTGGAGACCGGTTCACCGGTTTTCTGGTTGAACCGGCCGGTCTGGTCCGATTTTTTCTTCATTGGTCATGATAACCCAACCACGTGGTCAAGGTGCAGATTTTTTTTCCTCTTCAAAGATTGTCTCTCCGGAAGGGGACTAAGATTGTTTATAATGAAAATAAAGATATATAATTTCCACTAAAAAATGATAATAAACTGACAAAAATAATAGTCATTAAAAAGTATCAATTGTGATTATATCACTTGAAAATTGTACCACTTCCAATTCTTAATTTGACATTAAATTTAATTCTAAATATAAAACCTCAATTTATATTTTTTATCCACTTTTTCTAAGACAATTATTGTCATAGTTGCATAAGATAAATGTTCTATCAAATAGTAATTTTAACTAATATATATGATTAGTAAAAGCAATCTAAAAAAGATCACACTTATTCATTACAAATAATTAACTTAACAAACTTATTTAATCTACTCTAATTAATTAACTAGTTCATACATTCCAAACGTGACAAGGATTTGATAGATATTATTTCCACTCTAATACCCAAGTAAGAATGCATCTTCACTTTTTATCTGATATTTCGAATTCAAATACAACGTCCAAAGATAGAAACCATGAACTTGTATTTTTTTTTTTTACAAAAAAAAGAAAGAAAGAATACACGCCTGTTAAATAGTGGTTAGTCGATCAAATTGTCTTTTCATTTAAAAAAAAAAATAGTGACTATTCGATCAAATCAGACATGTCAGCATCGATAGCACCTTTAAATATAGCTAAAGAATTTACTTATTAGTTCACCCAAAAAAAGAATTTATTTATTAAAGAAAAACTCCAGTAGACGAACTTGTCATTGTACTTCACAGCAGATAGAGTCGCATGATTTTATGAGGCAGTTCTACTATGTCTAAAATATACTGATATTTTACTTAACCAACAGCTCCATCACCTGGTGGACAAATCAGAATAATCCCATCATGAAATGGAATGATGGCATAGAAATTTTTTTCACAAAAAAAAAAATTAATAAAGCAAAAAATAAATAAAACAAAATAAAAGGGCCGAAATGTTTTTTTCCTTATTTGGGAAAAGCAGGATGCTAGTCTCAGCAGCCGCTATTTTACAATAACCAAACATCCAACCAAAGCCTAAGAGGAGGAAGGAAATTACCAAGAATAGTGCCGTATTGAAATAACAGTCTCTCACCTTTGTTTCCGCTATATTTGAATATCGCTTGAAATTCTTTTAGCAAGTCCAAGAAGATGATCTTTTAATCAATGGCTTCATCTGCTTGTCTTCTTCTAGGGAGATCATACCTAGGTGAGAGGGGTCCTCCAGCATCATCTTTGCCACCAGATAACCTGCAATAGACCAGGTTTGGTATTTTCTTGCCTGCTTGCCAACATATCTGCCAAGTTTTCCATCATAATACTCGGGCCACCCATCCTTCAGTAATCGGCTCTCCGCAAGCTCGATCGCTCGTCTTGCTATTTGCGGTCTCCCCGTTTTGATGCAAGCGGCCGTTAATAGCCACAGGAGTACTGCAACCAATAGCATGAAGCCAAAAGAAAACAGAAGACCCAGAGAAAAACCATCAATGCCACGCACTTTCATCGCCAAAACAAATGATAAAATGTAGACAAGCTATGCTTATATATGGGGGGGGGGGGATAGGAATCTTGTGCGACATATTGGTGAATGCTATAAATTGGTATTTCACGTGCAATAGAAAATTGATTCCGAAATCTAATAATGATGCTTCAAACAACGATCAAGAATCATCGTAGCCACATAATGCTCTCAAGATCAAGGAAACAAATAGAATGCATGGACGATTAAACATTAAAAGCTTAGTTACAAAATCAGATAAAAATGGTTCAAGCAGACACCTCTATTCCAATGATAAGCGGAAATATATAGACATATGAATGGACAAAGTCAAAACAAAAATTACAGGTTATAGCACGAAGCTCTTCTTGAGGAGGCATCAGCTGAACTTGAGAATGGATTAAGTCTTATTAATTATTACAGGGCAAGGGAAATAGTGTATACACGGTCAAGGCAGTGATGGGTTAAACATTCAACAAAAACATAGTATTTAAAAGTTAAGAGGGTTTGTATATGTAAGGAATTTTTATTGAATCAGATCTAAACACCATTAACCTACGATGTAATCTAGGGCATCCATAGAAAGCCAATAAAGAAGCAAGGACCGCAACCAGGTCAACATGCAAGGCATAACAGGAATTTTTGTCAATTATCATTACAAAGCACTTTAATTTCAATAACATCTAAAATAAACCAGACCAATATTCGTTAGGGAAGATTCGATAAATTCAAAATCGTCAAGTTAACCTGACTGCACCCCACGCTAAATTGTTTTGTAAAGTTAAGCAAACGAAGAGAAAAGGAAGAACCTGGCCAAGATCCTCCATTATGATAACTCCATCTGGTATTTTTAGGATCACAACCAGTAACAATTTGCCACTCATGACTCTCTATTGCAGGATAACATATTTTTAAGGGCATTTCTCCCACCAGCTCATCCCAGCGGGCTTCAATAAGATCCATTATAGCCATTGATTGCTCGGGAGTAGCAAGAGATGAAAGTATTGCCACACAATTGCCCAAAGCAAACCACCGGAAATCCATCCTAGCAGGACTAACATTTCCAATAAAGTAGCCACCTCGTGTTGGCATAAAATCAAATACCCATTCTGGGATTGAATCAGGAATAACGTTAAACTTATTTACTGCAGTATGTGAGTATTCCTCAGTCTTGTACCGGTAGATGTCATTTAGTTGTTGGAAGTCAAGCCAAAAGTAATTCCTCATGTGATAACTTAGAGCATGCAAACGCTTCACAATAAGCTCAATGCATTCTTTCCCTTCTGCGTCATGTTTGAGCATCACCAAAGCGCACCTCAGTGCCATAAAGAAAAGTGCTTGAATCTCTATAGGATAGCCATAAACACCCTGCACAAAAAGAGAAGGATTAGATTATTTTAAGTGATTTTGTGCAATACAAGGTAAGTAGTTGGATTTGTGTAAAAGAACTTTTTTAAGTGCTCATGGGGGTTTACTAATAAAAACTTGCAAGTCAATTAAATCTCCTCAGTTAATATAAAATCTAAAATCTAAAAGAAACTATGCTATACATAAGCCCAAATAGTGTGGATCACCTATAAGCAACGGGCCCACAATTTAGTTTATAAATGAAAGCTTAACTTGAGGCACTTATAAACCATATATGATATCTAATGATGGAATCATTAGATATCGTACATGAGTAATAATAGAAACCAAGAATTAAAGATCTGAAGGATTTAATCTGGTAGATAATCTCCATAATGATATTCATAGTATTATAAATAGGGAGAAAGGCTGCCACCATTCAAGGACATGTTTGCATGCCTTCCCACTGGCCATATTTCTATTCTTTTACTAAATAATACACATAGTTAACAATACTTAACATCAATAAACAGCTAGTCAGAACATTTGAACCAACCCTAGACACATATCACAACCTTCACGCCAAACTGAAAAAGCAAGAGCATATATGTTTTTACATTCTACAAAGAGGGCAGCAGGGTGAACTCATCAATATGAAAAAGAAATAGAAACTGTCAGAAAATGAAAGTGAAACACTTTTTAACCAAAAAGAATGTATGAGAAACAAAAAGAGCAAAGAAAAGGAAATGGCCCAGGTATAAATCTACTAAAAGGTTCCAACGGTAAGCTATTCATTCTCAGCTTAAAAACAGTAAATCGTTTGTCACTCAGGACAACAGCTTCCACTTCATTACATCTCCACCTTAAATATTTATTTGTTACCACAATAAAGATGATACCAAAACCAACTTCAAATAAACATTAGCTAGAACAGATAATTACTTAAAAAAATCTCCTTAATTTGTAATTACGGTAAATCATCACATTGTGGTGACAAAAACAAGAATTCTACAGTTGATCTTGTATGCAATTTCGGACCACAACAATAGACATCATCAGTAAAGTCAGATTAATTTGATGACACTAAAAGGGGGGGTAACTTCTAATCTATTATGGAATTGGGATTTCAGCAGCTAGAGGAATAAAAGCTTACTTAATTGCATTAATACACTGAGAAAAAACTGATTGGAATATAGCTTACCATTCTCCGATCAATCATGCAGCATCCATCAGCACAAAGCAGAGTAGGGAATGTATCAAAGCCCTCTGACAAACACAGAGTCAATATAAGTCTCATTCCCTTTTGACAATCTGGTGTTTCAGCCAAAGTTATATCCCCTGTAGACTTTGTGTACGCACGAAGCAAGATGATCCACCAGAATCCAGAGTCAACTGGAGCAACTCGTCCAATTGCACTTTCACCAAAATCTGCAATCAGAGTGTCTGTTTTCCTATCAGGATCATGAAGGACTTTAAAACTAGCAGGCATTACACCTTCACCAAGCTTAAACCGGTCTACTCTTTTTTCCCAGCCTTGAAGATGAAGCGTCTTCAGTAAGAAGTTCTTAACTATATCAGGTTCACCATTCATCAAAAAGGCCAGAGCACTGGGCACAAAATCCCGAACAAAAACCTAGGAAGGAAAAATTAAGCGTTTAATAGAACATTTCATTGAATACCTGTTTTAAATTTTACTAATTATCCTGCATCAAAGTGCTACCACGAAAGCCAGTATTAATTCAAAAGCCAAAACTCTCTTAACTAAACCTTATGACAGTTAACAACAATTTATCAAGTATATTTTTATAAAGATACAATTCATCATTTACATTTAATATGTTCGGCATTTCACAATTAACTATAAAGATATGATAAGAGTAAAACAAATCACAGACAACACCAGTTCAGGATGGCTTATAAGAATCACACATGCAGAAAATTGCAGGCAGCTGAATGCCGTCTTTCAATGAATCTAAACTGCCTACCTGTTTCATCTTTGCTTAGCTAAAATTATAACTCAGAATTTGTAGGAGATTGTTAAAACAATAACCTGAACTGTGCAATTCAGAAATTAAAATCTTCAGTTACGTTAATTTTTCCTATTTAATGGGTTTAGAGCAGATATTCAAGAGAATTTTTCAATCAAAATGACATTAGTGCTACCACATCCAAACTTCTTTTATTAAAAGGAAGTTTCGGTTATCACATCTCAATTAAGTTGTTATTAATCATATGCCATGTATGGTTGGCAGCCAGTCCTACATATTATGATATTCCAGATTTCGTGACAACTTATTACTTATAAAAAAATAAATGACTTTGTTGTTTCAAATTAAACATCCGCAAAAAAATTATTTGTCTCTGCAGTGGAAACGCATTTCAGTATAACTGGAGAAATTTACCTGATCGTAGTTTAGAACTTCCTCTGATTGATGATCAATTGCAGCAATTGTTCCAACTGGTTGGCCTCTGAAAGACACTAGAGATTTTCGCAAGGCTTCCCAAGCATCAGCAACCATAGGATGAGGCTCAAATGAGGTCCGCATTGAGGAAACAGGAGTGTCTAACCCAGATCTTCCTCCAGGTGAGTATGTGTCATCAAAGCAGCCTCTCGTGAGACCAATTGACAGTTCACTAAGTGACCTTTCATCAAATGATCTCTGTCTCTCTATGTTCAGCCTTGGCTTGTCAAGGAGACGAGAGAGGTCATAATCATCCATCTCAGAGATAGAGCAGTGTGAGCCAACATTTCTAAGTCCCACAGCCCCGTCCATTTTCTACGCTCCTCCAATAGCCAAATGATTTTATCAGAAATATAGATCTACAGCCAAAATATAAAATGCTGAAAAATCAAACATAAAAATGAGATAAAATAACAAAGTTCAAACCTATAAGGTATGAAGCAAATGACGGCATCAGAAATGCAGAGCATACTCACCCGTAAAATGCGCCAATTGATCACAACTATTCTACATATAATAGCCTTTACATATCAGGCTTTACGTAAAGGTAAACCAAGTGAAAAGACGGAAATATTTAATGCAGGGTAAGTTTTTGATACAATCTAGCTACATTACGACCAAAAACAATACATTCAGATTCTAGACATACCATTTACTATAACTGTGATCTGTTTCATCATATATGATATATTTAAGAAAGAAATGAAACAACAAATGACAAATTAGGAGAACACCTTATTTGGGAATAAGAAAAAGCCTAATGCCAAATTAGAAAGTTCCTACGTCTTTCAAAAAGATCAAGAGTTGAAAAGAACTGTACAGCTCAAACTACCGAGGCAGACAACACTATCGGAAGACGGAGAAATTCACTTACAGAGATGCTGATGCAAGAAAAACACATCAAGATCCATTAGACACAGTAAAAAACCGCCATTATCACACCAGTCAGACAAAAGAGCACAAAAAACTAGCACCAACGGGTCCAGTTAGCAATTTATATCATAGAAATGACTCCAAGTCATCAATAACCAACATAAGGACAGATCTAAAGCATTAGACACAAGCCATGAGGGAAAAATGCACTGCAGAGTTGGTGGTGGAACGAACCTCGAGGGACAGGAATGGCGGCGGGAGAGACTATCCGGCAGCGGAAGCTACGGTTGTTGGCCGGCGATTTCGCCGGGAAAGGCTAGTCGAGAAGATAGGGAAATATGGGAAAAGGATCGAAAAAAGAGGCATGACTTCCAAAGCAGATATTTATAATGAGAGACGAATGAGAGATAGGCAAGGGAAGAAGTGTGTGAGAGTAGAGAGAGAAGACGTTTGGCCTAATGTAAGAAAGATTACCGGAAATTGCCGGTTAAAGGAAGAGAAAATGACCGGTAGGGTCGCAATGGGTGAAACCACACGGTTCTGACAGCTAAGTTTCCCTCCCTTCATCAGTTCTTTTCCTTCCGCCTCCGTATCGGCGTATCCGTAACGTGATTTGGGAATTCACAGTCACGGTATGTTTTGTCCGTAGTGGCCCCTAATTATAGGAATTTGGAAATTGGTTGGATTTTTTTGGCAATTAATTGAAAGTTGAGTGATTATTATACCAACAAAATTGAGAATTATGTGAATTGATTGATTGATTTATTTTAAAATTTATCATTTACTGGCTCTTTCTCTTAAAATCAAATCACATTGCATAAATTAAGTAACATTTTCTATTTTTCAAATTAATTAGATTTTGAACCACACTGCATTTCCACTGGCTTTTATATGAGATTGTTATTTTGAAGTTTTTGAACTTTTGTATTTTTGTACAATATTTTGCATTGGATATATTCTTTTATACAAGCAATTATAAGGAGAAATTAGAAAAAGAATTTAATCTCAAACTGAAAAGATATATCAACACAAATATTGGGATAGTGTTACTTTTTTTTTTCCGGCCAAGGGGTTGTTCTACAATATCATCAAGTGCTGTTGGAAAAAATACACTCCCACATGCCAAGTTGGAATAATCCGTTCAAATTCGCAATAATTTTTTAATGCCAATTTTTTTTTTTTTATTTCGCCTAATAAAGATGGTAAATAACAGTGACATCTGACCGGTCAAAAAATTAATATCATTAATAATATAACTGCATTTCCTTACCCCACATCCAAGACCGCAGGAGGGAGGAATCTGCAAGAAATATTCTAGTGCCGGCACCCCAAAAAGAAATCTCTAAGACAATTACACAATTGCCATTCACCCCAGCATAAAAAGATACGGATTCTCACCAAAACGAATTATCTTTTTTAAAAGGGATTAATTAATATAATTATTAGTTATTTAACTTTGCTTTCATTTTGGTTTTGGTCTATTGAATTTTAAACCATAAGTTTTGATTTCTCAAAAGTAAAATGACCCAAATTTTTATTGAATTATAAGGATCATTTTAAATGAAAAGAAATTTGAGAGACCAAAACTTATAATTTGAAATTTAATAAACCAAAGTCAAAATGAGACAAATTTAAAAGATCAAAAATTATATTAACTCTTTTTCAAAATAAAATCAATAAATAAATTCATAATACTGAAACTCAATTCACATCCAATTCGATTAATGAATCAATAAATCAATTCCCTACTCATTCTGATTAAGGATGTTAGACGAATTTTATATTTCTTTCTCCTTATTAAGACTGAAACAATGTTGCTTTAAATAGAAAAAATTAATAGTCCCTTGGATTTATATGTTGTTATGGAAAACAAGGCCAAAGCCCAAAAAGATAAACACTACATTTTGTTCTTAATATAAAAGTTAGTTTAACTTTTAATTTGGACAAGAGTTAGTCTGACTTCTAATTTAGTTTTAAATATAAGATTATAATTCACATTGTTTGTTATATTTATCCATTTTATCCAAAGTAGTCCTTGTAGTAGTTGTTTGTATTAAATATTTCATCAAATGATAATTCTAACTAATACAAATGATGATATTTTAGGAAAGACAACACCTATTCTATTATAAATAACTAATTTAACAAACTTTCTCAATCTATTTAAATTAGTTAACTAGCTATTATATTAAGGACTAGAGCTAGTAATTAACCTGAGAAGGAATTCAATCCCATATATATATATTTTATAGAAGCATTGTGTACGGATGAGATGGTCAATTATCTAAAATGGAGGAGGATAATCCTTCATTAACTAAGACGTCTACCAAACAATTTTGTTCCCTTAAATTTCGTTACATATATATAGATATAAATATATATATGTATGTATGTATCTCACTAAGCCAATTAAGAAATGTTGACAGTAGGGGTAGTCATGGAACGTCATAGTTGATTCTAACAATCAAATTAATCAATTTGCTTTTATATAAAGGGATCGGAGGCAATAGTTCCCATAAAATTTCACATAGCACTGTTTGATTACGAATATCAACTTCAAACCAATTATACTGTACTGCTTCTGATTGTTAATATAAAAACTTGATAATTAATTTAGAGGTATTAAAGAAAATAATTAAGTTAGTTATTTGTAATAAATGTGTATTCACTTTAAGATCGTCAACTACCTCTTATATTTAGGACCAGAGATAATATCATGTTATGTTCTATTATATTATACTACCAGTCATCCTTAATATAAGAGCTAATTGATTAATTGGAGTAAATTAAGAAAGTTTGTTAAATTAGTTAGTTATCACAAATATGGGTTCAATTCTCTAAAGTGTCATTTTAATCATAATCACCTTTGGATGGAAACATCCTTAATATGTGCAATCAATGGGGATACCGTAGAGAATGAATTATAAATTTAAAAGACAATATAGATTGAAGTTTTATATTTATGATCAAATATAATTTTTTAACTAGTTTTTATATCAAGAGTTAATATTATATTATACTATCTATATAAAAAGAAAAATATTCTGAGAGGAAAAGGTAACTGCACATAATTATTCTTCGTTATTTTGAAAGTTATAAACCTTCATTTTCAAATTAATGCTGTGAAAAAGAAAAAGAAAAGCAGACCGTCATCAAATGAAAAGGAAACTATATTCAAATATAAAGTTCTATCAATCAATTTTGACAGCTAAAAGATATAATTTTTTATGCAAATTATCATGTCGGTGAGTAACACTAAAGCTTTCGAAAAGAATTTAAAAAAACAATTCGTTCAAAGTGCTTAAAAGATGACAATCATAGATTTAGGAATGTTTGGATGGAAACCAAATTATAATTTTAAAAGTGAATTTTACGGTATACAAAATAAATATATAAAGAAGTTTATTTTGATTTGTAAAAAAATACTTTTCTAATAATTCCCAAACACCTCCTGATGTTAGAGTCGAAAGGATGGGTCCAATAGATACAAATGATGATCATCTAACTCCCAAGAAAATAAATAAATCCTCTAATACCTTTTTAATCAATTCATAAAATATATATAAAAAAAAAAGGTAGATTGGTTGTTTAAAATTAATATGTAGAGAATTTGTGACACTTTTTTTTTTTTAAAAAAAAAAACCCTGTCTATGATAAATAAGAGTACTATAGCAAAGAAAAATTTAACAAGGGACACAAAAGAAAAACAAGACCTTATATTTAAAAAAAAACTAAAACTTTTAAATGGATCTTGTATTTAGAATTAAAGGATCACTACCCGAATACTCCTGGCCTAGTGGTGACTGGCTAGGCCACAAGTGAGGCGAGTCTCTGCTCTTTGAGGGCGGGGGTTCGAATCCTCACTTGTTAAAAAGGGTACCGGGGAGGGCTTTACTTGTCGCCCGGCCCGAATCCGGACTAGTCGATCGCTCGGGTACAACTGGCCCAAAGAGACTGGGGCCCAGAAAAAGCGCGGTTGGATACCGGATGGTTTATATCAAAAAAAAGAATTAAAGGATCACTACATGAATGTAAAGATTTTCTTGATTAAAAAAACATATAATACTGTTATAAATGTAAAATCTCATAATAAGTAAAAAAAAAAAAACTTAAGCTAAATTTTGGGTGCTATCCTCATTGCATCTTATCTAGATAACAAAATTACTACCTCCAGTCTTAATTATAAGATTTTGTTTATAAATTATAAATGAGATCTTATAATTAAGATCAAAAGTAGTATTAAAATGTGTAAATATTTATAATTCAAATACTTATCATACTTTCAATAGATGATTCAATCTCATCACTCCGGGTTTAAGAAAATCTTTAAAATGATGCTTGATGTCATTTGGATTATGAGGCTTAAGCCACTAATTAAAATGCGTAAATATGATTCTAATTGATAAACAATGATAGTGGAATAACAATGATTATATTGCGCAGAAAAAAGACTTAATTTTCTTTTCATTAAAGTATACATTTGATCCTTTAACTTTGTATAAAGTTTCAATTTGATCTTTTAACTTTAAAAAGTATACTTTTAGTCTTTTAACTCTAAATTTCTTTTAAAAAAATGATGACATTAAGATCTTAAATATTGATAATAAAACATTCTCAAATACTAATATATTAAGTTTAATTTTCAAAAAATCCATGATTATTACCAAAAATATCATTA
This sequence comes from Neltuma alba, assembly GCF_004799145.2. Classification (NCBI taxonomy): domain Eukaryota; kingdom Viridiplantae; phylum Streptophyta; class Magnoliopsida; order Fabales; family Fabaceae; genus Neltuma; species Neltuma alba. Next base: position 75,069 of record NW_021637764.1, read on the forward strand.
AAGCGTAATGATTTTAGGGTTAAATGACCAAATATATGCTTTTTAAAATTAAGGGATTAAATTAAAACCTTATACAAAGTTAAAGGACCAAATATATACTTTGACTTTTCCTCTTCATAAGATCAAATATCCAAATCTTATAAATAAAACCATATTGGGATATACATATGTGTGTCCTCCCTCTTCAGGCGGCGTTTAGATAAGGAAAAAAAAAAAAAGCTCTTTAAACGTAATTTTTCACAAATTAAAACAAATTCCTCCACATATTTACTTCATATACCATAAAAGTAATTTTAAAACCATAGTTTTGATTCTACCCAAACACTTTTTTAATTATATTAATGCTCAAATTTTGGATGGTCAGCGATACGCCTATATCTAAAATCAGCTGGCCAAAAAAAAAAAAAGAGGACAAAATCCAAAGTCATGGGCGTGGTGGTTGAGATAGATGTGAATTATAGTTAATTATTTCATATTAAATGAAATTAAACATGAGTGGAACCATCTTTTCCAATTTTGTAATAGGATGAGATGGAATCCAGATGACACAAAATCTAAGAAAAAAAATGAATTAATTAAAATGAGAAGAAGGAATTAATGGAAAATAAAAAGGGAAATTAGTCAGCGTTGAGTTGGAGATCTTATCCAGTTGGTGAAGTTGAGATGTTTGATAGATAGTGTGAATACAATGACTACCAATAATAATAATTATTATAATATTAATGAGACGTCCTTCAAGAAACAGCAAAGCAAAAAAGAAACAGCAAAGCAAAAGGCGAAATCAGATCTTGGGAATCAGCATTCCGTTTGGTTGAATTTTGGTTTGAGAATTTCAAATTTGTACACTTTTTTTCTCCTTCCATTTATTCCCCTCTCCCCTTTTCCACCTATGAATTGAATGCTTCAACTAAGGTTGACCTCTTATTGACTTTTGCTTTCACCTTTCCCACGTTTCCTTTTCTTCCCTATCTTTCCTCCGTTTCCCATTGCATCACAAAACCCATCCCTAAGATTGCATTTAATTCTATGCCTGACTTAAAAAAAAAAAAAAGGAAGAAGGCAGAATCTCTAAAAAGAAAGTTTGAATATATGAAGTTCTAATTCAGGTGCCTGATACTTAAAAATAATGGGAAAAAAATTAAAATCTGAACTGGTGTTTTGAAAATATTATAAAATTATACATATGCTCTTTCATGACAAAAGTTATGAAATTTATTATTAGCAGTTTAATATTTGTCATGTTTAGTTCAATTAAAATTGACTTCTTAGAGTATTTGCCAATTACTTCTAACTTTATTCTTGCCCAAAAAAAAAAAGAGTTCGTGTTTAACGAAGGGGCCTACTCCTTATAATATATAGTTAATCAAAGTTCAAATTTTTATATAATTACTTAATATTGTTTAAATTAAATAGAAGATTATAAGTTTGAATTCTGCACGTGGTTGAGTTGGGTCTCCCCTACCTATTGACATGAGAATTTAGTAGGTAGGTAGAGCAGAAATAAGGTATACTCCTTTTGTCTTTTATTATAAGATCCAGTTTTTTGAATAGTTTTTTTTATAAGATTTTTTTTGAGTTTATTTGAATATTTAATGTATTATTACATATTTCATCTTTAGTATAATGCATTTAATACATTTTTTTTCTTTATTTATTTCACCATTACTTTCTCACATCTACTTATTTATATATAGGGGTATGTTTGGAAAAAAAATTACATTTACTACATATTAATTACTTTTAATTAATTTTAATTGTTTTCTTAAACCGCATAATTTAATTAAAAGGATCTTATAATAAGGGATAGAGTAGTAAGTGTGTTTACAAGTATTACTTGAGTTTGAACACTTTGATATTCAAATCATTCGATCTTTTAATAAAAAATATTTATATTAATTCTTCTAAAAAAGAGAATATAATTTTTTACCGGAGTAACAATCTAAATTGTTTTTAATAAATTGGATGCACATGAGAGCTGAATAAAAAATCATTGTTGTTTTTTGTGCGTGTGAAGCATAAAGTATATACCAAGTCAGAGGTCAAAATTTGTTCCTGTATCAAAATTGAATCTTCTTTAGCCCTAAAGTCTTCATATTACACAAACGTAAGAATTAGAATTGACTTCTATTAAAAATTTACCATCGTAATCTAAACATTTGTTTTCTGAAATTAAACAGGGTGTATCACGGAAGTCATATAAAAATATTGGCATTATTTGGGCGTGTGAAACTTGATATGGTATATAATAATAATAATAATAATAATAATAATAATAATAATAATAATAATAATAATAATAATAATAATACCCTGGCTTTGAAAAAAAAAATACAAAAATAGGAAGAAGAAGCATGATACTCCTCCGGTCCTTATTATAAGACCCAATTTGACTTTTTATTTGGTCCTAATTATAAGACCCAATCCATTTTCTCTCTTATATTTATGCATTTTTTTCCAAGATAATCCTTCTAATAATGATAGTTTTAGCCAATATACTTAATTAGCAAGAATATTTTAGGAATAACAACACTTATTTATTATAAATAACCAACTTAACTTACTTCCTTAATCTCCTCAAATAAGTCAATTGGGTCTTATAATTAGGACCAGAGGAGTATATATAAATGAGAAGGTGGTGGAAAGAGAAGGCGGAACATTAAGTGGGGGTAGATGGAACGTTTTCAATAAAGAATTAGGTGACCCTCTAATTAGTTGTGGAGCTGATGAACAAGACCATTTGCATATGGGGAGTTATAAATACTATTCCTGCCATGTTTGTAAAGTTCTTATATTTAGGGCAGAATGAGTAATTTATTTTAATTTTTAAGATTACTTTGATCCTTATTAGTATAAGATAAATCAACAATTCTTATCATAAGTGATCAAATAATTACATTTTTTTTTTCAGAATTACTCTTGTTTAGTATTTGATGTAATTTTTTTTTCTTGCTTCTATATATGTAATTTATGATTTTAAGTAGGGCAACTTTAAAATTTTATTTTATTTTTAAACAAGTTTGATAGCTTCAATAAGTGAAGTGGTTGGATGCGTTTTATAATAGGAAGTGATAAATCACAACTCATTTTTATTTTAGAGATATTTTGTAACATCTTTCTTGATATATAAAGCAAATCAAATTGAGAGAATGTTGGCCTGTTGCTCTCAATAATGATACAACGAATAATGGAGCGTAACTATAAAATAACAAATAAAACACATGGTGGAAATATTTATTAAAAAATTTAAATTAACAAAAAATATTTTGACTGAAAGGGAAGGCATAACACCAAAGAAAGAAAGAAGGAAGGAAGGCGTTGAATGGGTCAATGAAGGGAGACCATGTGAATTTGGTTCCTTGCCTTGTAGGTTGGGTTGTCGTGGGTCATATCTATTCTTGCTGGGAGTGGGCCCCAGTTTGGGTAAAGTAAAACAACTTCCCCCGAAACAGGGAATAAAAACTTCACAGAAGGCTAAACATCATGTCCTGAGTTCGATCCTTATTGCAGTGTGTATAGAGAAAACACTATTAGAAGGGTCCCCGCTACGGCGCCTGACAGTACACCGAGAGATTAGTCTCTTACCGTTTGGGTGGGAGGATACTCTGGCAACCAAAAAAAAAAAACTTCACAGAAGCGGCTATGAATAAATGTTGTGAACGCCCCCCTTCAAAAATACAAATAGACAAGATTTATATAAATTGAAATAAAACTCTTTTGGGAAAAGTAATTTGGAGGTTCTTGTATTTTCGCTTAGTTTTGAATTGGGTTCTTAGACTTTTTTGCTTTTTTATTGAATCCTTTAATTTTTAACTGTTAGATCTATTAGTCCTTACAGTAAATAAAAACACTGTTAAGATTTTCTGTTAAATCACAGTATGTCTCTTTCCACAATACCCAAGCTCTCAGACCAAGCTTTCTTTCGTCATTCGCTCAGTCCTCAACATATCCTTTCCCACTATTCAATCTTGTGATATAATTCGCTTAGAATTTGATTGCATTTCCCCCCTCCTTAATTCGAAACCACTTATATTACAAAGTGTCACTATGAATTTTTGACGTTTTGGGAATGTCTTACGCCATACCATGCGATATGTGTTTATTGTTCCCAAAACCTCTACGTCAGGTGCTTGCCATTTTCATTTTTGGGGTTAGGAATAACGTGATTTCTTGTGAGACTAGCTAATTATAAAGACCCATTTACCCCAATTTCGAAGTGAGAGAAGGTGTTACACGTGGGAAGGAATAGTAAGGGTAGGAATAGGAGAATGACAAGGAAGGAGAAGATATTGGGGACTGAGTGAGCTTGGTCTGAGTGCTTGTTAATGGCGGAAAAGGCAGATCCTGAATATCTTTCAGTGCTTTCTAATGAAAAATTTTAACGGTGCTTGCTTATATTTAACAGTAGGGACTGAAAGGCTTCTCAGTTGAAAATTAAAGAATTCAATAAAAAGAAAAGAAAATCTAAAGACCCAATTCGAAATTGACTAAAAGCATAAAGACCTCCGAGTTATTTTTTTCACTCTTTTTATATACTTATCTCATATTTCACATATTACGATTAGAAAATTACTCATATGTTATTTCAGACGGACCCATATGCCATCAGGCCTAATATAACTGGCCGCCAGCTGCAACGTTTATTTAAAAAAAAAAAAAACAGCATCAATAGCCTCATATAAATGAAGATGAATTGAAAAAGAATTATACCTTGTTTTTAATATGAGAATTAATTAACTAGTTTGAGTAGACTAAAAAAAATAGTTAAACTAGTTATTTGTAATAAATAAAAGTCATTTTTTTTTTCTAAAATATCCTTACTAATTATGTGTATTAGTTAGAACTATAATTTAATAAAACTTTTGATATATACAACTACTACAAGAATTATCTTAAAAAAATAGATAAATATGAGAGGCAAAATAAATTAAAATTTCATACTTAAAATCAAATTAAATGGTTAATTAGCTTTTATATTGACAAGCGGTATTAATCTGAAAAAGATTTTACGTTGGGTGAACATGTTGACATTGGCGGTCGCGATTCATTTTCTGTACATAGTTACCGACAGAAATTCTGATAAAAAATTCACTCATAAAATACCATCCACAATAACAGTTGCTACGGTTGAAAAAGGTTTTTCAAAATTAATAGATCTAATCATCTCTAAGATCAACTACGTTCCAGAATTGACTAGCCATACGGTAGAAGTCCACTTCTAAAATTTACTCCGAACTTGTGATTATAACTCAATTGTTATCAAGACTTATTAATAATTAAATTTTTTTTTCTTGATATTTCTTGTAATTCTCCCAAACTACAATACTTAAAAAAAAAAAGAAGATTTTCTCTGCAAGCCGCGACGACTGCTTTTGTTTATAGATAGATGTGCAGAACGAAGTATTGAATAGTTTAGATATGAAATTGGTTTCACAACTAAAATTTTCGTTTGACAACATGGCATCGTCAATCAAGCCTAATATTCTCATTTAAAAAAATCAACTAACCGCTAGTCACATATTTTAGACTAAAAATATTTATTTCCTTTATATAAATAACATTTGAAAATTATTTAAATTTAAATTACCGAAACAATAACAACCACGTCTCTATAATTTTAAAATTATATATTTAATAAGGCTGAAATTATGACTGAAACCAGAGCCTGAATTACAAGAAGTTAATCAGTTTCCTATGAATTAAAATTATACAGCAACCTAAAGATTAATTTCTCCCAATAATAAGAAAAATATCACTTTGAAAAGTTGGCCTGTTGAGCAGCTGTGATTATTTGTGAATACTTCATCATCAAACATAACTTGTCCATTGATCAATATAATGAATATATTTTTTTTTTGGTCCTTTAATTTGGCGGGTAATTTTGAACAGCGTATTTAACACCCGCACAATTCAGAAACCAAATCACAAGACGTTGACCGAGCATTAGAGACCTGTGTTGGCAGGTTTTCCTGAAGATATGGACAGAACTAAGAGGTTTCATCTGCCTCTCCTGTAAAGCACATTCGCAGGTAAGTAATACCCCACAGGAACGTCCATGATCCTCCATATCTATGAAAGCCATTTCTGCTTTTCAAGACCACAATGTGCCAAAGTTTTACCAATATGATACAAACAAAATTCATGATCCTTGCTACTATGCCAGCCAAACATGCTGAGGGGGTGTAACCAAAGAAAATATTCTCCAGTGACACCAACAATGTGTGTTGTTACATTGGGGGGTGTCATTAAATATACAGCAACAATCTCCCATCACAGAACATCAAGTACTCTTATGAAATTGACAAAAACGGGAGTGCGAATAAAATATTATTTAAAAATGTTTTAAGTAAAATAAGAATGTTTTTGTATCATTATGCTTGCATAAACAAAAATATAATAGGAAAGAAAAAGATATAATGCCAATTGACCAAATTTACCTTAATATTTGGTATGGTGGAATGATTTGTGAGAAAAATAAAAATAAAAAGGGCAAATAAGTCTTTTTGATCTGTTTTCCCACATCACACAGTCCCATTCCATCATTATTTCCATGGAATGATTTAAAGCCTGATTTAAGGAATGGAAGAAGGATCAATTCCTATCATACCAAACTTGGTATTGCTCCATTTGATCACCATTTCCATTATTCAAGAAAGCAAACATACCGTTAAGTGTGCACTATTTGCACAATCAGATGATACAAGGAATTAAGGAAAGCTCACCACAGTGGGTGTTGCAAGTGGTGGGATTCCAAGGGCACACTCACTTTGGAGAACTCCTTGCACCTGTGGGTTGCGCGTGGAGTGGACGTAAGAATTATTTTATACAGTGACATCAAACACAGGCATGAAAAATGCCATGGAATCTTAAGCCTTGGCATCCAAAATACCATAAATTCTGAGATGGCTGTGCCCGTGGCGCCTGTATCTCATCACATAATCAAGAAACGACAAGTTTCTTTTCTACCTAATAATTTGATGTGTGAATTAAATTTATTCAAATTTCCCAGCATTTCGGGAAAAGAATATGTCAACCTATAGAAAGCTCAGCGTCACTCATCTGACGCTGATTAGAAAAGAATTCCATCAAATTGAAATTAAACCTGCGAGTTGAACGAGATGAACATTTTCTATAGTTCCCACAGTCCAGAACAATCTACACTAGATCATCCCCGACAATAAGCGGCAACACCTTGAGGGTTCAGACAGATTCAAAAGCATAATCAAAGGCAACAAATACTCACCTCATATCCCAGTTTAGCCTACTCAAGAAGTGTTTTTCACTGATGAACAAAACCAGCATAATTAAGTTGATGAATACCTAGCCTGCCTGGACATGGTAGTACATAACAAATATATAACAGGGGCACGAACATGAATTGGCTTTGCTAATATCAAGCAGTATCTTCTAACTACTGAATATTTCTCATTTACATACATCGTACAAAGATGTACAAGTAGTCAAGTACTACTCATACTAATTAGATTTGGGGGAGAGTAAATTTTAACTCCCCACAGATATTTTTTGGTATATTAGTAAGATGGGTAAGAGATTGGGTTACTTGTATCATGTCGGCGTGACCTATACCGGCTAATGTTATCCAATGTTGACCCAAAGACTCTCCGGCTGAATTCATAATCGTTGCCATTGTAGAGAGATCCATACTCACTAGATTGGTCAACTACCCGGTGATTAACTGGCAATAAAAGTTAAGGAATTTGAGGGGAAAAACAGCAGTTCAGTAATCTTGGATTATGCTCTGGTAATAAAACTTCATTGTGAAGGGAAAAAAAAAATGTCTACCAGGCAAGAAAATAAGGAGAGGAAGCAAAGCAAATATATTACCTCGGGAATAATTTGCAGGGTAATCAGAAATCCGGCTAGGTGTTGGTAACCTAGCAGAGTGCGGAGAAATATCAGTATTATTTATTGGCACAGGCTGGGGCCTCGATCGGTGGGAAGAATTTGATGATGGTGTAGCCACTGCAGAACCATTTAGAGTAGGTTTGTCTTGGCCAGATATCTGTAGATTAGTAGAATAAACATTTAATTCATAAATCCCATCACAAGTCACGAAAAATCAGTTATATATACCACAGTTCAGCAGACAAGCCAATGGAACTGTGTGACATCATATCCCATGGATAAGTGGGATACGTAAGTTCACATAGCTGCACCTATACGTTCAGCTACAGCTAATATATAATGTCACATGACTATAAGGTCTTTCTGAGGTTCCCATCAACTATGACAAATTCACAAAATGCAAATAAGTTACTTAAACAAAATCCAAGTATCAGGTGGTAAAGAACAGACCGCAAACTTCAGCGTTCTGTTGTAGAGTGTCACAAGGCCCGAGAAAAGCTTGACAGCATAATCTGCAATCTCCTCACTTTCATATTCTGCAAAGGCAAATCCTTTAGGTTTCTCGGATTCCTTATCTTTAGGAATATGCAGTTCCACCACTCGTCCTGCTTGAATTAATATATCATATAAGATCCTCTCCGAGACTCTCTCATCTAGATTGCCTGAGTGGAAGAGAAACAACTGAATCAGTTCTGCATGTGCACAAATTGGCTATACTTTCAGATAATCTGAAAGCCCTTAAAACTTGGATTGGCAAAATAATAGAAAAGTTTCAAGATGTGCCTGATATGCCATGTCTTAGATACTATAACATCTAGGATTACATCGTATAGGATGCCAAGGTATTCATAATACCTTATGTCGGGAATGAAGATTGGTGGTATTTTACATCTCAAGTATGCAAGAGAAAAATGTTGCTTACATGTTCATCGACGTTATTTGTTCTCATGAATTTCCAAAAATGTTCTTTTGGGTTTAGATATATTATAAAGTCATGCAATTTTTATCCCTGAATAAAAACATGATTAAAAAAGCATAAAATCGAAATTTATATGTAAACAAAGGACCAAAATTCAATTCTGAATTTGATGAAAGTTTTCCTGACACACCTGAAACCCACAGCCAGACTCCTATATGCCAGGACCAAAGCTATCGGAGTTTGTTAAACACACACAAGTCTGCACAAACACTCATACTCTCTCTCTTGCTATTCTAATATTCCAAACTACACTTCCCCTAACATAAGAATCCTAACACTGTAACACATCAAAGGCAGAAACATAAGAGTGAAGGACATCAAAATAAATGAAATTCGGGTATAGCATATCTAAAATATTACTCCCTCCGTTCCTTATTATAAGAGACACTTGATGCTTATGCCATGTTCCTATATATAAGAGACACTTACAAGTTGTCTCTACTTTTTTGTGTTGATTTACTATTTTACCCATATTTATTATCTCCAACTCACACTCTCTCTCCCTCCCACTTCTCTTTCTTTTAATAATTTAATTGTTCTCTCTCCTTATTAATGAGGGCATTTTGGAAAAAAATTATACTTTTATACATTAATTGTTCTTAACTAACTTTAACTATTTTTTTGATCAACGTACTTCGGTTATTTGTCTCTTATAATAAGGAACGGAGGGAGTACATCACAGTACACTAAATGTAGCCATCACCCTTTTAAATTGACATAACTCCTTGTTATCACATAACAATATAGTAAATGTAGTCATCCAATCTTAGTATCTAAGATATTATAGAATGTGAGAATCTAGATCACAATATAACAAACACTTCCTCATTGCACAACAAAATTAAGTTGAAAGTTCTACCATATAAATCCTGCATGTTTGAAGGGCAAAAATACAACAAGCAGCAGGAGGTCAAGCAGCTTGTAATAGAAAGGAAAAAGCAAGAAAAATGGAGGGGGAAAACAAGAATATATACGAGTAATTATTTCCACCCCTGGTGTATTTGCCGCAAGTAAATCCTAGAATGAGAATGGAGATCAGCCATAATTCAGAACAATTACAGAATAAAGTACAAGCTCTTGAACAAAATCATCTCCCATCTCATTGAAAACTTTGTGCAGGCATATTAAACAATTAATTGAGCAAAGATTCCATTGCTCCCCAAAGCAGTGAAAGAACAACAACAAACAGACGGAAAAAGAGTAGGACTAAAAGTGTCCTTGCCTTGCAACTAGGCAGTTTAGTCAATTATTTCCACGAAAAAAAAAGAAAGAGATAATATTATTTTCTCATTTAAATTGTATTTGCTAGTTGTCAAGACATCGAGAAAAAATACCAGACAACAGATTTTGATATCAAAACAATCAATTTTGTGTATAGCTCCAATTAAATCAGATCTTCAAAGAGCAGCATCTTAAATCCATTCATTATCCTCTTAAAATCAACTCAGATGCATTGGTGCTCAACATTAAGTCTAGAGTGTTAATTAGATCCAAATTCAAGCCATTCAAGGATAAAGATAATCTTTCAAGCCAATATCACTAATGTTAACACTTGAAACTTATTTTAGCAGGCAGCACGCACATCACATGCACAATCTCTTTTGATATCAAAACCCAAAAGAGATTTCTTAAAGTAATTCCCTGTCCTACTCAGGGGATTGTGGGTGTGAGGACAAAAGGAAAAGATAAAGGAGCCTCACCTATGTAAACAGTGCAACTTGTGCTTCCAGACATGGCTGTATCTGGATCTGCCGTGAAAAGTGAAAAACCCCCACAGTAAGGAGCTGTACCACCAAGGAGCCAGGTAGAGCTGGAAAATTTATTAAAACATATCAGAGGGAATCAAGGAAGGCCAAGAGGGTAGAAGAGCAAAATACTTCTGGTTCCGATGTCTATCCTACAGATACTAGTAGTACGGAAAAGTAAAAGCTAGATTAATAATGTTTGGGGGGTTGCCCAAGGGTGTAGCTTGCGTGGGAAGCGATGTTACTTGTTGGATTTTTATAAGTCTTCTGCTTTTAGGGTTGATTATTTAGGGCCAGAATCAGTGAGAATCCTTTTCTAACACTGCTTTGGCTGCCTTTGACATTTAATAGCAAAAACCTCAATATTTCCCCTCATTTACTGTTGTCGTACCATTTTTCTGTTCTGGTTATTGTTTATTTCAGCAGGTTATATCAGACCCTTAACTTACAGAGACAAAAGGCGATCAGCAGTAAATGAGCATGGGAATCTGAGGGAAAAACAAGGCTTAAAGATTGACTTGGCAGCAATTTTTAGCAATTAGTACAAATAGAAGTTGTAAGCACCAAGAAAGCAACCTTCTTCATCACAGCAGCTATGAATAATAGATGCTACTCTGAATTTTGAAAATGATGAAATAAGCAGTGAAAAGAGTTCCCGCCATTGATTCTCAGAAAGAGTTTCAAATGAGAATATGATTCCAGAAATTCTAGAAAATGATGAAAAAAAAACTGTTCCCAACTTGATTTTACAAGAATAATGCCAACCACTACAAATGAATTCTAACTATTATCTGTAATAAATTATAGACCAAAATTAGACAAGACACATAATAACTTAGATGAAGATCGCCCACCCTCCTAACTGTCCTCAGAATGTAATTTTGCTTAACACTGCTGTTATCTCCATGTCATCAAAACAATAATCATCCCAGCAAGAAAACCATGTTATTCAACGCCAATGACTCAATTCTATAGATAAACATGATTGAACTGTGGAGAATAAACATTCTTAAGGTCATGATAGAATCACAGAGGCAAGGCTTTGAAGAAACAGTGAAGGTATAGGACTATAGGTTACCCAACTGATCAGTAGAAACAGTCAGGGCAGTGTCTACAGAGATGTGTTCAATCAAACCCAAGAAATTTAGCTCTCTCCTCTCTCACGATATGTGTGTGTAAATTTCTTATGGGCGATTTTCATTTTAAAAAAAGAAAAGATCTTATAACAGAATTAGTTAGCTCATTAAGGTAACCTAAGGTAGTTAAAGGTAGCAAAAGGTAGCAAAAGGCCCACTTAAGACAATGAACCTCTAATTAAGCAAGAACAGTTAAAAAGGCAAGCAGACGAGCGAAGTAAAGTGTCTTATAATTATGGGGTGACAGCGATCTGACTGAAATAATCAATTTCGTCTCTATTTTACTGGGTACTGATCATTATAGTGTGACTGTGATCCATGATGAATTTGCCTCTCTCTATTTGTTTACAAAATACTAAATAAACTAGGAGCCTAAATAACTAGAGTCTTTTAAAAAATGAAAAATTATTTCATCCCACTCTCTTAGGGCTTTTTTTACGGAGAGGTGGGGTTTCAGCCACCTAAAATGCTTTTCGCTTTAGCAAAATGCGGAAGCACCCAAACACACAATTGTATTAACATGACTGGGTTGGATCTCTAAAGTTGAGTTTTCTAAAACATCGTCCTGAAGACCCTGAGAATTTACAGTAAAAACCCAAATAGCCAAATTAAACGAATCAGGAGACAGTTCATCAGGAATCAAAAACCTAATCACTATTGCTTGCAAGTTCCATAATCGAAACGTGATGCGCGACAAAATCGAAGGGTAAAGTACGTACAGAGTCCAAGAATCGGGGAAAAACGGATGGCAAAGGAAGAAAAAAAATGGTGCAAGGGTTAGAGATAGGAATTACATGAAGGGTTAAAGCCTCAAGAACCGCAACGAGACCCGAACAAAGAGATCGTTCCAGGAAAGCGAGCTCAATATTCCGAACAGGCTGTGACTGGTCCGGATAACCGACACTTGCAGCTTCTGATCTTCTGTTCTGTTTAAAGAGTATTTTAAAATCTAATCTAAGGCCCACGAAAACCTAATCTGGGGCCTTAGAGTAGAAGGCCTAATAGAACTCTACCCTCAGGCCCGTTTATATGGCAGGTAAAGACTTTTTTTTGGGGAAAAAAATTCAATGTAACATGGTTTTTCTGTCAGCTCATGTTTTCATTAAAACAAAAATCAACATTCAATATAAACATTTTTCGTGCCAGCTTTTTCCCAACTAATATGAACATGCATGAGAGAATAAATTTTGTTGGCAAGGACAAAATTCGATTCTTTACAACGTTATACTAATTAGATAATAAATAACACTATTTTGGGTTGAGCTAGACACGTGTTGGCAAAAACATGTTTTAAAACATATAAACTCTTAAAATCAGAAAATTAAAAAAAATTAGTTAAGTTAATTATTTATAAGAAATAAGTACGAGTATTTGTTTTTTAAAATATTGTTTAATTTTCTTGCTGGCACAAATATCCTTTAATTATTTGTATTGAGAACCATCATGCAGTAAAAATTTTCTTGACGGGTAAACCTTGTGTGTTAGAGAACCGCAAACATGACAATTTTCAAAGTTTCTATTTTTAATATTTTCATACCTCTTAAAATTTTGATATTTAAACAATTGATAGTTCAGAATGATGATCAAATAAATAATTTTTAGATAATATTACCTCCGGTCCTTAATATAAGATCTTATTTGATTTTTATTTTGGTTCTAAATATAAGACTTTAATCCATTTTGTCTCTCATATTTATGTATTTTTTCCTAAGATAATCCTTCTAATAATGATAGTCCTAACCAATATAGTTGATTAACAAGGATATTTTAGAAAAAATAATATTTATTTATTACAAAAAATAACTAACTTAACTTATTTTCTTAACCTCATCAAATTAGTCATCTAGGTCTTATAATTATGACCGGAGGTAGTACTTACATTAGCTTTCTTATATCCGCTATGTGACTTATATCAAATTCTGTTATGTAATTTTCTTTTACCATTACACATGGTTACTTAAAGAAGATAATTACACATGGCTATGTTAATCTTGTTCGATTTATATTTATAATTAAATATTATTAAATATCAGTATTTTAAAAATAAGATATATAATTTTATATGATTGAAAATTTGACAGACATAACAAACTAAGTATTTTTCAAAAGTATTACGAGTATTGTTACTGATGATTGATAGCTTGCATATCCAAGGCACAAAAAATGAGCGTTGCTTAGTTATCTTGATTCATTAATTGATAGAAAAATTACAATCAAATCCCATATAAAAGAAATAACTACTAAAAAGTTCAATAAGGACTTGAGTAGTCAGTAATAACAAATTCTAGAGTGAAGAATAGCAATCTTTAAGATTTATTTTATAATTTTTTTCTTATATAAAACCTCATTGTAACTCTCTTTTAATTGATTGATTGACAGTTCACATCAGGAAGGTGAAAAAAATTGACCCATTCTTAATTATCTTGATTCATTAATTGATTGATAGCTTACATCCTGGAGACGGGAAAAAAAGACCATTGCTTAATTACCTTGATTCATTAATTGATTGATTAACTATTTACATCTGAAGGCATTAAAAAAAAAAAAAAGACCGTTGCTTAATTATCTTCTTTTTTTTTGCTAGCAATTTCTTATTTACTTGGATTCATTAATTGATTGACAGCTAACATCCGGCGAAAAAAAGTAACCGCTGCTTGATCATCTTGATGCATTAATTGATTGATTGGCAGTTTGCATTTAAAGCACACAAAAAAAACTGTTGCTTAATTATCTCTCTGTTTTTTTTTCCCCGCAAGCAGTTTGTTATTTATCTTGATTCATTAGTTGATTGATAACTTACATCCTGAAGGCGAAGGAAAAAAAAAGCGTTGCTTAATTATCTTGATTCATTAATTAATTGATTGACAGCTTACATCTGAAGGCAAAACAAAAATGACCGTTGATTAATTTTTTTTGGCCGGCAATTGTTTAATTATCTTGATTCATTAATTGATTGACAGTTTATGCCTTTAAGGCCAAAAAAATTACTGTTCTTTAATTACCTTGATTCATTAATTGATATGGATTGATTGACTGACAGCTTACATGGCCAAGAAAATGACCGTTCCTTAGTTATTTTTTCGGGTAATTGTTGATTTGGCCAAAAAAATAAAATAATTAATGATTTAATTGACAGCTTGCATAGTAGAAAATAAATGACCGTTGCATTGCACCGCCAAGACCCTAGTTTATATGCCAGGCCCGCGCTCTATGGCTTGATGATCAAGCAACTTTTCTATTGCATTTGCGGAAATCGACTTCTGGTTCTTGATTGCTCGCGGCAGAATCCCGAGGGCTTTTTTTTTTTAATTCTTGATTGGCATTTCGTTGAAAATGATGACGAAAGAGAAGTTCAAGACGGTGCCGTTAATTATTTCCCTTGGTTTGGGATTTGATTGTTTAGGCAATTGGGAAACATGGCGAAAATTTTTCAAGTGATGGCATATAGAGTTCGACCGCTAGACAGAAAAGAAATTTGATGAATCTTTTATGGCAAAGCTATCTAAGATTGCTGTCTCTGAGATTATACCTTCCAAGGTCTCAGTTTTCATTCAGGAAAATTCGGTACGTAATTGCTACTTTAGTGGCATAGCTTGCAATGTATAATTTAGTTTCACTCTTTGTCAGATATTTACAATGGCATTTTGAAATCTGCAATTCGGATGTCTTTAAATGTTGACGATGGTCCTCGCTCGCACTAGTCACTGTTCACCTGATACGTTTATGTTAACGTAAACATATTAAGGTTTGGTAGAACTTTACCAGAGTACTTTTAGACACCAAATTTTGGAGTTTCACCTCTCTACAGCCCTGTAAGTTCGTCCCTTGTGCATCGTTTTCTTGTTATGACAGTTATCTTTGGACATTTTTAATTCTGCGCTTTACAGAGTTTGGTGTACATGACTAGTTGCTCTGCTTCTTCTGCAGGAACTCAACTCTAATTGGCTAGCAATGGGCCTGCTTGTTGCAAATTGGATCACATTTACCTGACATAGTGAGCTATTTTCTCTGCTTTTATTTTACTACAATGATTTTTAAATATTCTTTATTTTAATATAGAACGAACGATGTGGCTAAAGAGATGGTGGAGACAGGTAGAAAGAAAAATATATTGTTAGATAGAGCTCTCACATATATTTGGATATTAATCAATGGAATCCAAAAAAAAAAAAAAAAAAGAATTATCTGCCTTACCGTTTCAGCTTTGTAGGAAATATCGGTAGCTTCTATTTGTTATTCTTCATTGTATTTTCACTTCTCCTACGTTGTCCTGGGTTCTAAACTGCGTTCTCAATCTTCTCTCTTTCGCCTGCCTCACTCTTGAATAGGAATTGCAGATGACGGATGAGATTTATCTTCATTTATCAGGGCTAACTTCAGCATTACCAGCTATGGTCCAAATTCTTGCAGAATTTGCTTCTTTTGACTAGTAAATTGCAGAATAGTAAATTGTTTCTCGGATTTTTTCTGCATTTAGGACTGATTTTTTCTACCTCCTAAATGTGTTACAACAATGCAGATCATTCACAAATTCTATCAATTCTCGGCAATGTGCGGGGATGTACACTGGCCAGTTTTTTTTGCCAATGGTATGGCAAATTTTATCCTTGATAGCCAAATTATTCAACATTAAACATCTAGTTTCAAGGTTGGATGTCGTACATTTTTCTACTTGTTTTGAAATGTTCGCAGTTGTACATGGATGTGTGATGCACAATCGCTAAAATTATAATTGCCTGTGAAGTTACTTTGAGCAAGTTTCATGCCCGTTAGGCAAAATATAATACGTCATATAAATATCTGAAGGTTCCTTCCAAAGTCAAATCATTCATTTGGGGGGCATATTCAATAATATTGATTCTAATAATATTTTGCAGCGTCTTTCATTATAAAAAGAAATATTGTGTTGCAGATTTGCTGGCCTAACAAGGTTGTCTCCGACATTTTTGTGATGTTTTTCTCTCATTCAAAAACAAATGCGTTCAAACATTTTGTCACGTTTGTTTAATTGCATTCATTTGATTCATATTTCTTTTGCTTCTTTCAACTTGCTGGATTTAGGTTCGGGTGGTATCAATGGAAGCCTTAGGTGAGATGGTTGGTCTTATAACACGAACCAATTGAAGGCATCTTTGCCTGGGCTTATTCCTAAGATATTGGATTTGTAAGATTCGCCTACATATTCCTTCAAACTGCATATTCATTTGCCCTTTAATTTTTTCCGCAAAGCACTTCTTGTATTGATTTTATGATTTTCTCATTGCATGAGTATGTTTCGGTGCAAGATAGAAATACCACAAATATTTAGAGTAACCACAGTCTTTATAGTACGATTTAATTTTCTTCTTTCATGTTGTCAGGAATCAGAAGAATCAAGATATCACTTTTGAGGTAGCATTAAAAAGTGGTTCATACTCAAAAACTCCCGGTTGGTTGAGTATCTTTGTCTTAGTTCTACTATGTTTTTTGGCCGCATGTAGTTTCATCATGTTACTTAGTTTTCTCATTCAAAACCTACATGTTATTTTTATTTAATTAATCATATCATTTAGGTTAATCTCAGCTGTTATTCTGAAATTTCAATTATTCTCTTGTTCTTTTTTTTTTTTTTTTCCTTTTTTTAAAAAGGAGCTCTTTCGTTGAATTTCTTTTCGTTAATAAGTGAATGTGCATACAACAAGGGGAAAAGTCGTGTATGACCAACCTTGCCTTGTGAATTACTGGTCTAACCTGATATTGTTTTCTTTTTTGGGCTTTCTTTTCCTTTTCACATTTTCCTTACTATTTCTCATCGTTCTATTACTGACATATTGATATATGCCGAGGCATATGTGGTACTGAGTGTTGTGGTACTTAGCTGTGGCTATTGTGAAGAAAAAAGAATTATGTCCATTCCCTTTCCAGCCTTGTAGGCACATGTGTATCCTAGCTATCTTTTTTTAAGTCCCTAATATACTTTTTTCCTTGAGCAGCAGTACCCATGTAATATGCTCATTGTATACACAAGAATTTCTAACATTTTTTCATGTCGGTAAATCGCATTCATTTGATTCATATTGTCTTTTGCTTCTTTTAACCGGTTGGGATTTAGGTTCGGGTGGCATCAGTGGAAGCCTTAGGTGAGATGGTTGGTCATATTCATTGCTTATGTTTTGGTGCGAGACAGGAATACCACAAATATTTAGAGTAACCAAAGTATTTATAGTACGGTTTGATTTTCTTCTTTCCTGTTGTCAGGCATAAAAAGAATGAAGCTATCGCTTTTTTGGCCACATATAGTATCCACAACCTCTTAAATGCATCTTTACTATCAGAAAGTGGTCCTCCTTTGCTTGATTTTGAGGTAGCATTAAAAATAAAGTTCATATTAAAAAATTCCCGATCAGTTGAGTATCTTTGTCTTGGACTCTAGTTCTCCTATGTTTTTTTGGCCTGTATCATTATGTTACTAGGTTTTCTCAATCAAAACCTTCATGTTATTTTTATTTAATTAATCATACCATTAGCTTCATCTCAGCTGTTATTATGAAATTTCAATTATTCTTTTGCTCCTGAACCCAAAAAAAAAAAAAAAGGCTCTTTCATTGAATTTGTTTTCGTTGATAAGTGAATGTGAATTACTGATCTAACCTGATATTGTTTACATTTTTGGGCTTTCTTTTTCCTTTTCTCATTTTCACTACTAAACATATATGCAATGTAAATTGTCTAGAATTAGACGTTGATCAAATCTTTCATGTCATTCTACTGAGTGATGTAGTACTTGAGCATATGAGTAACAGCAATGCCTTAGATTTGGCTATTGTGAATATGGGTCTGGAATATGGTATAATACCACTGGCAGACAGTAGATGGATCTGAGAAAAACTGAACTTGAAATTGTCAATGCTGTTCTTTGTTGCTCCTTGGAAGCCTTTCTTTGCTGAATTAATTATTTAATGAGGTATCTGAACTCTTCTCTTGCGTTAAGCGTGACCCATGCATAAATGTAGCTGGCTTAGTTTATTTCTTTTCCTTGTACATAGTTGCTTTATCTGTTATCTTTTAAGAATTTGAGTTGAGAAATTTTTTTCTCCATCTATTTTTGAAAAAATTTAGTTGATACGTAGAACCTAACAATGATTCTGTCAACCTTCTGCATGTAGTTTGTATTAAATATAAGGGTTAATATAATTTTCGGTCACTCAAATTTGTCTTCATTTTGATTTTGATCCCTTAAATTTCTTTCCATTTAAAATATTGGTCCTTATAACTTAATAAAAATTTTGACTATTTTGCCCCTTAAAGGACCAAAACCTATGAGGTTTGAAACTTGAGGGACCAAAACCAAAATAAAGACAAACTTGAGAGACCAAAGATTATATTAACCCTTGTTATAATGATAATAGGAAAGAAAAATCAGATTTCCCAGTGGGATTGAAGGTAATTCTGCCCATTTCATTTGTAGTATTCAGTTTTGCATATCATAATTTCTGTTTCTTGCTCGTCATAACTGTTAGATGACTTTTTTTTTAATCTTTTCTATTTCATGTTTGAATTCCTTGAAATTGGTGGGGACCATTATTTTGTTTGATGGTTATAATTCACGTTGTTCATTTTTCTTGAGATAAATGGGAGATTGTCATTAGTGACTGAGGGTGGCAAATGGGGTGGCGGATCAGAATTGCCCTTTAACCTGCTCAGGATAAGGTAAAAGGGTTTTAATACAATTGAGTTGCTGCAAATAAAATAAAAAAGTGATGACATTTGCTTTTATTTCCGTATTCAACTTTGGAGTTTTCTTGTATAAATTAATTGTGATTGTCTTTTCAAATTCTTTGCTTTTGTTCTGTTTGTGCATCGAAGAGTTTCTTTTTCCTTTTTTGCCATGAGCATCGAGGAGTTTAACTCCTTTCTAGATTCGACTTACTATACATATGTAGATTCACAGGTTGTATTCTATTCAAATCAATGAGGGAAACATTTTCGTGTCATTAATTCATGACAAGCCAACTTCTAACCTTTGGTATATGATTGAATTTTAAATATAAAGCAAAGGATGCACTCAAGTTGCTTTTGCTCCCTTTGTTAACGGAGCAGAGTCACGTAACTTGGGCGTCAATGAAAGATGATTTGAAAGTTAGAACAAAGAATGTGAGAAATTAGCACCTGAATTCCTGATAATTTGCTCAGAATTTTTTTTTTTGGGGCCATGATCATATGTTTAGAACTGAAACTTTCCTAGTACTATGTAATCCTTGCACTAAAGTTTACCAGTAATTTGGCCCCAGAAAAAGAGCAGAGAAAAGCTTCATAGTTTGACGTGCGTGTACACACATGACACATGCTGATCAGTGAAATGAATGCTTAAAACGCATCCTACTAGCATTAGGATAATATGCTACAGGCCCAAACTTAAAGGCCATGTACTTGGATAAGAGTTCAATGTTTCTTTTCTTTTTTGCTTTTCATTTGCTTTTGTTTTCTCTTCTGTATTTTTATTTAGAGTTCCAATTCTCTCATGATTTTTTCCTTATAGAAAAGGAAGCGTAATTTATTGTAAACTGTATGACGGATGTATAGTGAGGGACGCTTTCTGACAGATGGCTATGTATCCAGATGTAAATGTAAGTACCTAAACCTCTTCTTGAAATTATTATTTCTTTGCTGAGTTTCTTATTTGTTTTACTTCATTAAGGAAGGAGATTGGTTAAAATGAGAGGGAAATTGTTGTGACCCAACTTTAATATTCAACAGAACCGAAAACAAAATGAAAATAAGGAAGCAGATCAGTCATAAATGAGAGAAATCCTGAGGCTTTGATAATAACGTTCCAACACTGAATCAAGATACAAAAGGTTCCTCCTGATTCTAGCTCAAAGCCCTATTTCCCTGATTACAAGATAAATCACAACCAGCAACAAAAGATGATACCGGGACTAACAAGACAAACTAGTTACAACAGCTTCCCTTTGGCATTCGAGAGGCCAGGTCTCTCCCTAAACACTCTTTTTTTTTTCCTCCCCCTTCCATTAGTCCGTCCCCTTACAAAATAAAGGCTGCCCCCCAAAAGAAAACCTACCCACCCTAAAGGGTTTAAGACCCATACTGCTAGTGGCTAGCTGCCACTCAGAGTTGGTCCTCAATTTCTGGAGCTCTGAGGTAGTTGATTTGACCAGTGGTTTCAACTTCTCCCCTTGGTTTTCTCATTTTCCTCCTATAAGTCCTCCTAATGCCAGCGGTTATATCATTTCCCACCCCTACAAGTTCCACCTTGTCCTCAAGGGGAAAGTCTGGAAACTGTCTACTGATAGTGGTGGCGTTTTCCCATGAATTTTCAAATTCCGGCAGACCTTTCCAGTGTACCAGAACTTCCAATTCCCCATTGATGAGTTTCCGAACCTTTCTAATGTCTTGGGGTTGTACTTGCAATTCTAAATCCTCGGACAGTATTGGAGGGAAATGAGGTGTCACAATAGCGGAGTGGACTGATTTTTTCAGATTTGAAACGTGGAAAACCGGGTGAATCCGAGCTGTTGGAGGCAGTTCAAGTTTATATGCTACTGTCCCCACTTTCTCTAGGACTTTAAAAGGGCCATAGAAACGAGGACTTAGTTTCTCATTGAGTCTTCTTGCCAAGGAGCGAAGTCGATAAGGTCTAAGTTTGACATAGACTTGTTCTCCTACTTCAAAATGCACTTCTCTTCGATGCCTATCAGCTTGTCCTTTCATTTTGTTCTGTGCTCTGCTGAGATTCTCTTTCAGGACAGCAATGACTTGGTTCCTCTGCTGAATCTGCTCATTTATAGCTTCCAGAGCAGAAGGTTCATCAACCAATTTCAGGAATGTGGGAGGGTCTCTTCCATAAACAGCTTTAAAAGGGGTCATGTTTGCTGCAGTATGATGTGATGTGTTGTACCAATATTCAGCCCAGGGGAGCCACTGGACCCAATGGTTAGGTTTCTCACTGGTAAAACAGCGTAAGTAAGTTTCCAGCCCCCTATTCAACACCTCGGTTTGGCCATCGGTTTCGGGGTGGTAAGATGAACTAAGGCACAACCGAGTTCCAGCCTGCTTAAACAATTCCTTCCAGAATTGGCTCACAAAAATCCTATCTCTATCCGATATAATGGATTTAGGGAACCCATGTAATTTTACAATTTCATTCACAAATTTCTCAGCAACGTCTTTTGCTGTAAAGGGGTGTGACAAGGGTAGGAAGTGGGCATACTTTGAAAGTCGGTCCACCACAACCAAGATAACATCATACTTCTTAGACTTAGGGAGCCCGGTAATGAAATCCATGCTAATATCTTCCCAAATTCCTTGTGGGATAGGCAAAGGCTGCAACAACCCGGCAGGAGAAAGAGCTTGATATTTATTTTTCTGGCACACATCGCATTGAGCTACATAAAGCTGAATGTCCTTCTTCATACCTTCCCAATATACAACGCTGGATAACCTCTTGTAAGTTCTAAGGTAGCCGGAATGGCCCCCCACTGGAGAGTCATGATACTCTTTCAGTAGCAAAGGAATTTTAGTGGATTTTTTTGGTAATACCAGCCTCCCTCTGTACTGCAAACAGCCCTTTTCAATGCTGTAGCCTTCGACTTCTTCTGGATTAGTGATCAGTCGCTGTACAATCAATGCTAATTTTGGGTCAGATTGCACCTCCTTTTCCCAGTCTTCTATTTCATCATATTGCCACATGGAAAACCCCAACATCTCTGCAGATTCATCTTGCCTTGACAAGGCATCAGCAGCCCGGTTTTCTTTGCCCGGTTTGTAGACTATTTCAAACTTAAACCCCATTAACTTGGAGACCCACTTCTGCTGGTTCTCTTCCACAATTCGCTGTTCCAGCAGGTATTTTAGAGCTTTCTGATCTGTCCTGATCACAAACTTATGCCCCCAGAGGTAGTGACGCCATTTCTTGACCGCCATCACTATAGCCATGAGCTCTCTTTCGTACACTGAACACTGCTGAGCCCGGTTTGATAATTTCTGGCTGTAATAGGCTACTGGTTTTCCCTTCTGCACCAGCACTGCTCCCACACCAGTCCCCGAAGCGTCGGTTTCCAGTTCGAAGGGTATGGAGAAGTCGGGCATTGCTAGTACTGGAAGTGTTGTCATGGCTGTTTTGAGCTCTCCAAATGCTGTCTCAGCTTCCTGAGTCCATTTAAAAGCATCCTTTCTCAACAAGTCAGTAAGAGGACTAGCTATTTTACCGTAATTTTTGACAAACCGCCGGTAATAACCAGTGAGCCCTAGGAATCCTCTTAAGGACTTCACATTCTTGGGCTTAGGCCAGTTAACCATGCTCTCAATTTTGGAGGGATCAGCTTGCACCCCTTCTGAGGAGATGATGTGGCCAAGGTACTCAATCTTGCACTGCATGAAGCTGCATTTCTTTAAATTGATAACCAGCTGGTTTCTTTTCAAACAGGTTAGTACAATCTCTAAATGTTTCAAATGAGTAGAAAAATCTGTACTATAAATAAGAATGTCATCAAAAAACACTAGGACAAACTTACGTAAGTACTCTCGGAATACTTCGTTCATCAATGATTGGAAGGTGGAAGGGGCATTGGTCAGCCCAAATGGCATGACTTTGAATTCATAATGGCCCTCATGTGTTCTAAAAGCTGTTTTGTGCTCATCACCCTTTTTAATTCTAATCTGGTGATATCCGGATTTAAGATCCAGCTTTGAAAAGATGTTGGCTCCCTTGAGCTCGTCCAACAACTCATCAATGGCTGGAATAGGGAATTTGTCAGGCACTGTAATCTTGTTTAATGATCTGTAATCAACACAAAACCGCCAACTTCCATCTTTTTTCTTAACCAGCAAAACGGGACTAGAATAGGGGCTATTACTAGGCTGTATGATCCCTGCCTGCAACATGTCCTTCACCATTTTTTCTATCTCATTTTTTTGTAAATGGGGGTATCGGTAAGGGCGAATGTTTGGGGGCTGTTCTCCTGATCTGGTTACAATTGCATGGTCTTTTGAACGGGGGGGAGGCAAGCCCTCCGTAGCTTGACACACCGTGGGAAACTGTTCCAATAAAGCTTGTATTTCAGGTGCTATCTCCCTTGTTTCTGTCTCTTCATTCGTCAGTCCATTATACTCTATTAAATACACCTCCTCCTTCTTCTTCATTAATCGGATTAAGGATTTGAGGGTCACTTGGCTCTTTGTCAGTGACGGGTCCCCCTGCAGACACACCCTGTTTCCCGGCTTCCCAATCTTCATGGTTAGGCGACTCCAATTGACATTCACATCCCCTAGCGACCTCAGCCACTCAACTCCCAGTACCATATCCACTCCACTTAACGGAAACGGATAAAAGGTTTGATTAATCTCTAGACCTTGTACCTTGAGATTGACTTTCGGGCAGCGTTGTCTTCTCCTCAGCCGGCGACCATCCCCTACTGCTACCGTGTATTCAGCTATTTCATCAACTTCAATCCCCTTTTTGTTTACTAATTCTTCAGACACGAAGTTATGGGTGGCTCCACTATCTATCAAAATAATGACCTCTTCTTCCGCTAGCCATCCCCTAACCTTCATTGTGTGATTGCTGCCAAAGCCGGAGATGGAATTGAGTGATAATTCCATCGTCATGTTCCCTCCTTCTTCCATCTCAGTGGCCTCTTCCTCTTTGTCAGTTTCTACCTTCCCGTCCTCACTCTTCTCGGCCTCCAAATCCAGAATCATCACCTGCAAGTTTTTGTTCTTGCAGATGTGGTTTGGGCCGAACTTCTCAGCACATTTGAAGCAAAGCCCCAGCTCTCGTCGGCGAGTGAGTTCCGCGTCGGAGAGGCATCGACCCATTACTCCCCTTCGGACCGAAGAACTGGAAGCCATCGAGGTGCTGCTCCCTTTCGAGTCTACCCCCTTCGCTTCGTCTCTTTTCGCAGATGCTGTTTCTGGCCGTGGAGAAGAGAACGACGAAGCTTTCTGCGTTTCGGGTAAGTTGGTAATCCGGGTGTGTTGGGTCTGAACCGAATCCATCTTTGGCCCACTCGGGTATCTTTGAAAACGGGTGGCCCGTGTCTCCTTGGCAGCGTCGAGCACCTGGTTTCGTTCTTCTACCCGGATTGCCATCTCCATGACTTCTCGTAGGGAGCTGGCACTGGTCAATCGGAGCTCTGCTCGTATTTCTGGTCTCAAGGCTACTCGAAAGGTTCCTATCAAACTCTCCTCTGGTATGTCGGGCAAGGGAGCGGCGAGGCGCTCAAATTCCTCCACAAATTCCAGGACCGATCGATTCTGTTTCGCTGCATATAGCATCTCATAACTATCCCCAAGCTGCGAAGGGTGGAATCGCCGTAAAGCTTCTCTCTTAAATTCTTGCCAGCCCCGAATGGTGGTTCGAGACTCCACCCATTGATACCAGTTTAAAGCTTTTCCTTCCAAGCAGATAACCGCCGCCTCCAACCTTTCGGCCTCTGGTATAGCATTGACTCTGAAGTACCGTTCAACTTTGAAGAACCATCCCAGAGGGTCCTCTCCGTTGAAAATAGGTAGTTCCAGTTTCCTATATTTCCCCGTCTCTCTGTCAACTTCCCCACGGTGTTCATTGGTTTCCTCGTGGTTTCCCCCTCTCCTCTGGCTAGTTGATTCGGCACCATCTCTCGGTCTGACCAACTGTTCAATCGCCTCTTGTATCCGGTTAACAGCCCCCTTTAATATATTCATATCTCTGGACAAACCCCCAACCGTCTCCCTTAACTCCTGTACTTTCGGATTCGTGTATTGTATTTCCTCCCCCATTACTGTTTCAACTAACGTGGCCCCAGAATCGAACGCTCTGATACCAAATGTTGTGACCCAACTTTAATATTCAACAGAACCGAAAACAAAATGAAAATAAGGAAGCAGATCAGTCATAAATGAGAGAAATCCTGAGGCTTTGATAATAACGTTCCAACACTGAATCAAGATACAAAAGGTTCCTCCTGATTCTAGCTCAAAGCCCTATTTCCCTGATTACAAGATAAATCACAACCAGCAACAAAAGATGATACCGGGACTAACAAGACAAACTAGTTACAACAGCTTCCCTTTGGCATTTGAGAGGCCAGGTCTCTCCCTAAACACTCTTTTTTTTTTCCTCCCCCTTCCATTAGTCCGTCCCCTTACAAAATAAAGGCTGCCCCCCAAAAGAAAACCTACCCACCCTAAAGGGTTTAAGACCCATACTGCTAGTGGCTAGCTGCCACTCAGAGTTGGTCCTCAATTTCTGGAGCTCTGAGGTAGTTGATTTGACCAGTGGTTTCAACTTCTCCCCTTGGTTTTCTCATTTTCCTCCTATAAGTCCTCCTAATGCCAGCGGTTATATCAGAAATTAAACTGCAGAGACAGACTCTCAGCCTAGAATGAAGTGTTAAAAACATTGATGCAATAATGCATGCCGATCTCTCCAAACATCTTTGAATGCATTATTGCCGTAGGGGTTTGACTCAATTGAGGGAAAAACTCAAACAGACTGGCTTAGAAAAGCTACTTAAATTACATGCATCTATTTCCTGAGGAGAGTGCATTTGGTTTGAGCTAAGATTCACGGAAAGTCGAGTAATTTACTCTTCTATTTCTACAAAACCCTATTCACAGAAACTAATCCTAACAGATATCATGTTGAAAAGGAACTGGCATCAATAAATTCATACTCGAGAAATGAAAAATGAATATGATTGGAGTAAGGACTTGTCTTCACATTTTTATCCTTTCGATCTTTCATTCTATTAAATTATCTTCTTTTATTTAAAAAAAAGGAAAAAATCATGTTTCTTTAATTTGATCATAACTTCTCCTCCTTCGTTCTTTACTGTCAGAAAAGCAGGTCGAGGGAAAAACCACTGACCTTTAGTGCACTTCGTGTTTTGAAGTACCTTTTGCCAAGGTTTCTTCTTTTCTAATTCTCGTGCTAATTATTATTGATTCTCTAATAATAGCTCACCAAAACTCTTTGTGAAGGTTGTCTGCAGCTTGGCGTGTTAGAAGGCCTTTTCTAGTTGAAGCCGTAAAGTTTCTATTAGATGAGCAGAGTTTAGGCGTGAAAAATGGCCCTTTCAGCGGTAAATCGATATGGGTTAATTTTCTTATTGTTTCTTTCAATATTGTACATCTTTTGCCCTGTTTGGTATGTTAGAAAACTTTTTGGTTTCTTCCATATTGGAGATTTGCTCTTTTGTCTTCTTTTTTTTTTTTTTTTGGTGACAGGAAATTTGCTCATTTATTGTTAGTTAATTGTTGTCATGGCCATTTGCAGAGTTGTTCTTTGAATACCTTGTACGCAATTGTGCTTTGCCAAATCAAATTCAGAGTAATATTGAGAGGGTAGTGCGAATAAGGGAGCAGAGGTACACATTTGTTCTCCTCCTTACCATTTTTCATCTATTTTAAACTCTCCAACTTTTTTGATAACTAAACTTCCCAACTTTAAGTTGTCATGATTTTTATAAGAATTTTAAGCAGTGTTGCTTTCCTCTTTGATGGTCAATTTTTCCAATACTGCTTTGGCCGTTTTTCCCCATTTAGAGCAATACTGTCTGCTTTGCATTGTAGTTCTGCACTCATTATTGTCGGAAGAGTTTCCTATAATGATGTTATTGAAGCCTCCCATGTTTTGATTTCTTGTATAGTATGATCTTTATATAAGAAATTTCTGGTGTTATTTAAGAAATTCACATCTGAGTTTCTATTATTATTATCTTTTCCCCACTTTTGAAATTTTAAAATTTAAACAAGAGAAAATTAATCCATAAGTCCCTTTAATTTTATCAAATTTTGGATCAGGTCCTTCTAATTTATTTCCTTTTAATTCAATTCTTATTGTTTGCTCCATTAAAACCGCAAGTCCCTCTACTTATTGTCCTCCATTAATAGATAGATGCTCTTGACGCTGTCCGTTTCCATTTCATTAGGTCATGACTGACAAAGAAAGCAAGTAATTGCATTTCCTTCTAGATTCTGTGTTCCAATTTGATTCTTCAAATAGGAAAACATAAACTTGATGAAGATGGTTCTTCCTCTTTCTCTCATACCCCTTCTGGTCACAATCGTTATTGCTCTCCCAGTCGGATATAATTATATGCCTTCACCAAATGGACAACAAATCACCAATCCCCTCTTCTCTCTTTAGAGCTCCTCCCAGAAAGCATCCATAGCAGTGTTCTTACCTTCTCATGTTTTCTCCCCAAGACCCTTCTTCTTTTCACACCAGAGGTGATATCTTCTTCAATTAAGACCCCTTCCCTTGGTTATTTAGTGAAAAAATAATCACGAATTAATTGGTAAAAAAAATAATCACGAATTAATTGGTAAAAAAAATTAGAGGGATCTAATTCAAAATCTAGTGAAACCATAAGGATTAACAAATTAATTTTTTTAAACAATGAATGATTATTAAATAAATATTTTTATTATTATTTTATTATTGACAAAAAATAATTTTTTTATTTTTATTTTATCCTCTTTCCCCATAAAATCTTTTCTAAATAAAAAACTGGAACAAAATTCCTTTTCTCTCCTGAAACCACACAACTTATTAAAACATTATTCATAAAAGATTCAAAATAATAGAATGATACTAGAGCACTCTTAGATACCAACTTTTTTGTTTTTCCACTATTAAATAAATGATTGTCTCACCTCTGTATAGCCTTGTAAGTTCATCCCTTGCGCATCATTTTCTTGTTATAACAGTTATCTTGGGACATTTTAATTAATGGCAAGGAGCCTACTTGTTGCAAATAGGCTCACATTTACCTGACATAGTGAGCTATTTTCTCTGCTTTTATTTTATTACAATGGTCTTTAAATATTCTTTACTTTAATATCGAAGGAAAGACGTGGCTAGAGGCATAGAGGAGACAGGTAGAAAGAAAAATATTGTTAGATAGAGCTCTCGAATGTCTTGGGATATCAATCAATGGAATCCCTGTTATCTACTTTACCTCTTGGACTTTGTCTGATATTTGATTGCTGGAATTAGATCTGAACAATTTGTGCCATGCTGAAATATTATCTCCTTTATGTCACCCAGAAAAAAGAATTATCGCCCTTCCCGTTTCCGCTTTGTAGGCAATATTAGTGGCTTCTAATTGTTATTCTTCATTTTATTTCGCTTCTTCTACTTTGTCCTGAATTCCAAACTGGGTTCTCAATCTTCTATCTTTCGCCTGCCTCACTCTTGAATAGGAATTGCAGATGATGGAGATTTATCTTCATTTATCAGGGCCAACTTCAGCCTTACCAGCCATGGTCTAAATTCCTGCAGAATTTACTTCTTTTTTGACCGTAAGTAAATTGTCTCTTGGATTTTTGCTGCAATTACAATTTTCAAGTATTTTTCTTTTTGAGGCAGCTTCAGTGTGGCAAATTTTATTGTGCTTTCTTGATAGCCAAATGATTCCAACTTGAAACATCTAGTTTCAGGGTTGGGTGTGGTATATTTTTTCTACTTGTTTTGAAATGTTCGAATTTGTAGATGGGTGTGTGATGCACAATCTCTAAAATTAAAATTTCCTGTCAAATTACTTTGAGCAAGTTTCATGCCCCATTAAGCATGAAACAATACATCATATACACGTAGACATGAAACAATAGGCTGCAATCACGTAGACATGTCTAAAGGTCCCTTCCAAAGTCAAGTCATTCATTTGGTTTTTTTTTTTTTTTTGGGGGGGGTTGAATATTCAATAAGATTGATTCTAATAATATTTTGCATCGTCTTTCATTATGAAAAGAAATATTGTGTTGCAGATCTGCTGGCCTAACAAGGTTGTCTCCCGACATTTTTGTGATGTTTTTCTTTCATTCAAAAACAAATGCATTCCTATTTGCTTTACCTATTAGCTAGTTATCCAACATGATAGTCTGAATCTTAAATAAGCATTTAAAATGGAGCCAGGATACTGCCAAAACTAACATGCTTTAACAAGAAGAAGCTTGTATTACGCCTATTCAAGGTAGATAGAATTTCAAATCAAACTTAACATTTTTTCCCAAAAGGTTTTTCAAAACAAGAAGAAGCAGATAGGAATCCATTTGGCAGTATCCTGGCTCCGCTTGATTCGTCTTGGTTCTATGTTTTTTAATAAACTATGATGCCTTTGTCATTACTTTTAGCTCCCACTTTTGTACTTCAGTGAAACAAAATGTACAATTTGTGCTCCTTTTTTCTTCTTCTTGTGAGCAACTAGAAGATGTACAATCAAAGGATTTAATTGTCAAACTTGGCAGGGAAGTTATTCTGACCAACTTTGCGGGGAGTGTTAGTAATAATTTAAATAAAGTATTTCTTTTAGGCACATGTGTCTAATAGCTATCTTTTTTAAGTCTCTAATATACTTGTCTCCTTGAGTAGCAATACCCATGTAATATGCTGTGAGCTGGGGAACAATTTGAATAGTCTGTGAGTATTCTTTATCTCGTATCGATAGGTTACAGGATTATATATACTGTGCAAGAGAAAATAAAAGGAAATATAATAAAGCCTAATAAACCTATTTACAACAGTAGGAAACTAAAGAATAATGAATCATAAATAATTCTATTACGGTGCTTAATTTTTAGGATTTTTACACTCCCTCTCAAGTTGGATCATAGATGTCAATCATGTCTAACTTATGCACAAGGTCTTCAAATTTTTCTTTTTGTAGGCCTGTGGTGAAAATATTTGCTATTTGATTCCACGTTGATACATGTATGAGGGTAACCAATCCATTATCTATCTTTTCTTGGATAAAGTGCCCATCCATGTACAATTTCATCGGAAACTCCATTTGTATTCTGAGTTCTTCCAACACTCTTTATCCAAATTAATTCACATATTTCTTGAGTGATTGCCCTATATTTCGATTCGACACTGCTCTAGGATGCTACATTTTGTTTCTTGCTTCTCAAGATGACCAAGTTTCGCCAAACATAAATACAGTAGCTTGTTGTGGATCTTCTGTCACTATAAGCACCTGCATAATCAACATTTGTGAAAATCATCACACTTCGGTTAGTGTTTTTTTCCATGCACTATGCTTGAGGTGCTTTTCTTTTGGGTTATGTGCATGTTGGCTTGCCGCATTTAGTGCAAATGCTATGTCTGTTCTTGAATGAGACAAATAAATGAGTTTTTCCACCAATTTTTGATATCTACCTTTGTTGACATCATTTCCTTCGTTTTCTTCTTCTTCATCTTTTTCATCATTGTTCTCACAAGTTCCCTTGTTATCTGTTGACTCACCTTTCTTTTTCTTGTTTCTCTTTGTTGTGGCTTCTATTGGGGTTGAACTTGGCTTACATCCTAGCATCCCTATTTCTCTGAGTAGATCTAGTACATACTTTCATTAGGATATATAAATCCCTCTTTTTGATCATGCCACTTCTAGTCTAAGGAAGTACTTCATTTCTCCCAAGTCTTTTACTTAAAATTCTTGCGCCATTTTCTTAATTTGCATGCCATGTTTGGTTGCTTGGTCAGAAATCTTGGTAGAATTATCATGTATACTTCCTCCTCCAAGTCATCATTCAGGAATGCATTTTTTACGTTTAATTGGTAGATAGGCCAATCTAAATTGGCTGCCAATAGTATCAGAATTCTTATAGTGTTTAGTTTGGCCACCAGAGCAAATGTCTTTGTACTGTCTGTTTCATAGACTTGATAGAAGACTTTTGCTTCAAGTCTTGTCTTGAATTTTTCAATTGTTCCATTTGTCTTGTATTTTATGGTGAACACCCATTTGCATCCCACTGCCTTCTTTTCTCGTGGTAAAGCAGCTTTGTCCCATGTGTTGTTCTTCTTTAACGCATTCATCTATTTTAGGACAGCTTATTTCCACTTGGGAGACGCTAATGCTTCTTCAATGCTTGTGGGAAATTTTTGTGGTGTCAAGATTGCTTATGAGTGATCAATATTATGGTGATAGAGTTTTGTATGATATGTAGTTTGCTATTGGATATTGTGTACAGATCCTTAGCTTCTTTCTCAGAGCTGTTGGAAGATCTAGATTTGATTTTGTGCTTCCTATATGGTCTATATCATTTACACTAGATTCATCAAATACTTTATTTACAGGATCTGTCAACTGTTTGGGTGCTTGGTGTTGCTTAACGCTTGATGGCCATTGTGTAGGTTTCGTTCTTTTGTTATATACTTTATTAAAGTCTTTATTGGGTTTATCTTGGCCCTATTCTCCCCCTCAGTTTGAAATTGTTTTTCTTCCTCAAAGTTTTGTTCAGTTTGAAGGGTAAGAGGCAGCTCATAGGTAAAGTTGACTATCAGAATCCCAGACTGCAATTCAGTTAGGTTCTCCCCTTGTGGGTTTTAGGGTAAAAGGGTTCTTCTGATTGATGAAAGGTTATTTTGGAGGTAAGTGTAAAGACATGTAAATATATTGTAATTAATATAGGATCAAATCAAATATGATAGGATATGATATTATCCCCTAATAATAAGCCATTAATGACCGAGGCTCTTCTCTTGTTTATAAATTCTCCTTTCTGATCATGAATATATAAGAAATATATTCCATATTATTTTCTCCTTAATATGGTATCAGAGCAGGCCATTTAGAGTTAGATTTTCTGTCTGGGTTCACTCTGTCTGCATCGTACAGTGGGTCTCTGCCGTCAGCTCTTGTGTTCAACGTTAGGGCTTTTGTGTCGAGCGTTTGGTGGGAGCACGTGCTAGCCAGGGAGGATCGCACGGTGCTGACCGACTAATCCTTGAAGTTTCGTCACCGTTCGAGCAGCGCGTGAGCCTCATGCGCCGTCACCTGCGGCGGTACTATTCACACGCTGTTGTGGTTTTCGCCATCTGAGCTCTTCTTCAACTTTGTCTTCCCTTTTCTGGCAAATTCCTAGTGTTTTTCAGATATGGGTCTCCCCCATTATGTTGATTCAGACCCGTTTGGTTACTGTGCCTTTTGAACAATAACGTTCAAATCTGGTATTGCTGTTCCTGCCTTCTATAGATCGTAGGAAGTGTTGTTTGGTCCCTGGTGTGATCATTTGTGGCTACTTATTTTTCCTTATTGCAGCTAGAATTATTATCTCTTTTTTGTTTATCTCTCATGGGTGATACTAAGTCTACAGTTACCTCTGAAGCAGTTCCGGTAGTTGTTAAGACTATTGAGCACAAATTAAATTGGACAAATTACCTAGATTGGAGTAAGACTATTCGTATCTACTTATGAAGCATTAAGAAGGAGAATCATTTAACTGAAGACCCTCCGACCACTGACTCCCGTCAATCATGGTTAAGGGACGATGCACGGCTCGTCTTACAGATCCGCAACTCCATTGACAGTGAGATTATTCCTTCTATTACTCACTATGAATTTGTTAAAGAACTGATGAATTACTTAGAGTTTTTATACTCAGGCAAGGGAAATATCTCTCGTGTTTATGAGGTTTGCAAAGCTTTCTATCATGCAGAGAAGCAGGATCGCCCTCTCAAAACCTATTGGTTGTGTATGTAGATGATATTGTGATTACAAGGAGTAATATGTCGGGGATCTCTTCACTTAAGTCCTTTCTTAATTCTCATTTTCAAACAAAAGATCTGGGCCCGTTAAAGTACTTTCTTGGAATTGAGGTCTTGAGAAGTAAGAAAGGAATCTTATTGACTAAGAGGAAGTATGTTCTTGATCTGTTGAAGGAAATTGGAAAGTTAGGGGCTACGCCAAACAGTTTTCCAATGATTTATAATCCACTCCTTGATGCCGATAGAAGCATACCATCTGAGAATCCCGTTGATGCTGCTAAGAGCAAGCCGTTTGAGAACCCGGAGAGGTATCGAAGATTGATTGGAAAATTGAATTATCTTACTGTGACCCGTCCTGATATCACCTATCCAGTTAGTATACTTAGCCAGTTTATGGTCTCACCTATTATCAGACAGTGGGAAGCTTTAGAGCATGTGCTTCATTACTTGAAGGAGTCTCTAGGTTGTGGGATATTATACAGAAATCATGGTCATACAGATATTGAGTGCTTTTGTGATGCTGATCATGGTGGTTCAAAGGCCACAAGAAGATCTACTACAGGATATTGTGTCTTTATGGGAGGAAATTTGGTGTCTTGAAGGAGCAAGAAACAGAATGTGGTGTCACGATTAAGTACAGAGGCAGAATATAGAGCTATGGCACAATCTATGTGCGAGATCGTCTAGATACATCAATTACTGAAGGAGGTTGGTCTTAAAACCTCATTACTAGCAAAACTATGGTGTGACAATAAAGCAGCTTTACATATAGCTTCTAATTCAGTGTTTCATGAATGCACAAAACACATTGAGATTGATTGTCATTTTGTTTGAGATAAGATCAAGGAAAACTTCATTTCAACAGGACACGTGAGGTCCAGTGATCTCCTTACTAAAGCTTTGAATGGGGTTTGGGTTGATTATCTTTGTAACAAGTTGGGTATGATTGATATCTATGCTCCAACTTGAGAGGGAATGTAAAGATATGTAAATATATTGTAATTAATATAGGATCAAATTAGATATGATAGGATAGGATATTATCCCCTAATAATGAGCCATTAATGACCGATGCTCCTCTCTTGTGTATAAATTCCCCTTTCTGATAATGAATATATAAGAAATATATTCCATATTATTTTCTCCTTAATAGTAAGGAATGTAACGGGTGGATTGGGGAACTTCGAGGGGTGTTTTGAAAGATAAGGGCTTACTTGGCATCCTATTGATAAGAAAGGTGGCGGTGAGAATAACATCTCCCTAATAGTATTTTGGAACAGTGTGGGTGAGGAGAAGTGTACGTGCTACCTTGACGATATGGCGATTTTTTCTTTTGACAATGCCATTTTGTTGGGGACAATATGGGCAAGAAGTTTTATGTACGATGCTATTTTGTTAAAGAAAGTCTTTAAGGCATCATTATTAGAATCATGCGATTTGGGATACAAAGCACATGATTCGTCACAAAACATATATTAGGAGATACGAAACTCTCATTATATCTTAAGGCTATTCGAAGGGCGCGATTCACACTGGAATTGCGAGATTTTGGGTGACGTCAAGTCGTGCGGATTCGACCTGGATTTGTGCATGACTCGACATGATGATTTTTGTTTTGTTTTTGTTATATAAGGAAGAAACCCTACTTTTTAATTCCCCACTGCTTTCCTTTTCACGTTCTAATCTATATCTTGTGCCCTATGCCATTTGCTTCTTTTCTTCTCTCCTGCTAGTTCCTTTTGGGCAAAACTTAGAAGCATTGATTGAAGTCTTCTCTTTTTCTGGTTCCTTTTCTTCTCTTCTACTCCTAGTTGGTTTTTTTTTCCACTCTATTTTTTACTTTTATTGGATATTATCTTGGTGCAAAAGTGAGTTAGAATTAGAATAGGAAAAAAGAAAGCTAATATTACATGGAATCATTATGAAAGTATTTCTTCCCATAGACTTATAGCTAAATGCAAATATTGTTCACATCAATTTTGGGGTGGGGTAGCTAAGATGAAACATTATTTGGTTGGAACTAGAGAGAATGTGAGTCCTTATATAAATGTTCCCAATGAAGCTAAAAAGTTGTTTGTTAAATGCTAGAAAATAGAGGAAAAAAAAGTGAAGATGCTAATAGTGTTGAAATATTTGAAGAAGCAACTACTCAAAATGCTAAGAGGAGGGAAGGGACATTAAAAACTACTAAACAGAAAACAATGAATGAGAGATAGTAAAAGATAAAGAGTTACTAATTCAAGATATTTGTAAATACGTCTATGGTAATGCTTTCTATTCATTTTGGTGAGAAGTCCATTGTCTTTCAAATGTTAAAATCTGTTAGTGAATATAATAAGGGTTTGAAACCTCCAAGTTATCATGAGGTAAGAGTTTCTCACTTGAGAAAAGGAGTTGATAAAATTCAAGAAAGTTTAGCAAAGTATAAAAGGGAGTGGGAGAAATGGAATTGTACTTTGATGTGTGATGGTTGGACTGATTGTAAAAAGAGGTGTTTACTAATTTTTTAGTTAATAATCCTAGTGGGACAGTTTTCCTAAAGTTAATGGACACAAATAGTGCGATTGAAGATGCTAAACAAATGTTTAAAGTACTAGAGAATATAGTTGAGGAAATTAGGGAGGATAATGTGGTACAAGTTGTGACAGATAGTGCCTTAAAGCTTATGGTAACAAGGAAGATATTAAAAGAGAAGAGAACAAAATTATTTTGGTCCCTTTGTGCAGCACTGCCTTGATTTAATCCTTGAAGACATTAGGCAACTTCCGGATAACAACCTTCATTTATAGGCATACTGGGTCCTTAACTTGTATAGAATATTCCAAGGGAAGAGAATTAGCTAGATCAGCAATGATAAGATTGGTAACAACTTATCTTGCACTAAGTTGCATATTGCCCCAAAAGAATGCTCTTCGAACCATGTTTGCTTCAGATAATTGGGTTTCTAGTTCTTTTGCTTGTAAAAGTGAGGGTAAGCAAGTGGTGGACATGATTTTTGGGAATTCTATATTTTGGAGTTTCATCAAATATTGCATAAAGTATGTGAGTCCACTTGTAAGAGTTTTAAGACTTGTAGATAGTGACTCTAAACCTGCTATGCCACATAGGGGTGCTTCGTCTCATTTCAGTGGACAGGGATGGGATAAGATTTTCGTCTCATGTCCTGTCCCGTCCTATGTCTGTGTTAGTCCCAATGGCCCTTCCTATCTTCTCTTCCCCCCCCCAAAATGTAAAACCCTTCACCTCAAAATCATAAAATTCACTACTATGGTAGTAAAGGAAATCTGTTAAAATGAACTACCACAGTAGAAAGAAATTTGCATAATTTTAGAAATTGACTTTCAAACTCGGGTCAAACCCAAATTCAGTTGCATGCAACTAACATCAATCATTAACATTCACTGGGCCTCCGAGCCTCCGGCCCGGGTAACAACAGACATCACATCAGTCCATCCAAATAGTTTCCAGCAACGTAAATCAAAGTTCCACAAACAATAGAAAGGGCCTCCGGCCAATTAAAAGTGAGAAGATACACTTCCTCTGGTTTACCATAAAGCCGGGCAATCAAAATTTTCAAAGGACCCTAATTGTGGCAATATATATACTAGCCATACATATACAAAGGCTAGAGGCCTAAAGCTAACCAAGCTCAAGCCTCTGCGTCTCTTCCCAAAGGCGCACACCTAGAACCTTCACCTAAAAACATTATAAACCACGGGGTGAGACAAACGTCCCAGTAACCAACCTTTCCAATTCAAGGTACTACTAAATAGGTGCTCGTGAGGTGTCAAGTGGGGTAGTTCACAAGTAATATTATAACTGATTGCCACAACAATTCATGCAAGTGCAATGATGCAATTCCCATAAACTATATCCCTCACTTTGGGGGATTTTCAAGAGCCGAACCCGGCCTATCCCTCACTATGGGGGATGTAAGGAGCCATAAAAGGCCTATCCCTCACTATGGGGGACGTACTGAGCCAACCATCATGCATTAATGGAGGCCTTACCACGTGGTAGTAACTATCAAAAACTCTCACCAATTCCCAATTCATGCATCATGCTCAAACCATAATCAAATAGTAATTGAACATTTCATAATTAACTTCTTTCAATGGCATATCTTTCACAATTCCAAGATTCATTCATCATCAATCGAAACCCCACAAGACGGTTTTTCTTTTTATATATACAACATACACTTTGAATATAATTGTTACTCGGAGCACAAAACATAAATCTACTCAGAATACCACAGAAGCAGGTAGGGATTGGAAAGTGGTTACCTCTCGCCTGAGCAAGAAATAACAACCAACAATACGGTCCATGTACCAATGAGGCTCACAACCAGTCTACACAAGCACACAAACACACAACCATCATATATTAGCTTTCAAACTAATAATGTGGCCAAAACAACACTTGGGGACAAAAAATTCCTAGCTCCAACCAAAACTCTACCCAACTCAAAGGGTATAACCATCAAAACAACACTCCAAAGTCATAAAAATCCATTAAAACCTTAATTCCTCTCCAAATATCAATTTAGGATTCAAACCTCAAGGACTCACTATAGGAATTCAACACCCAATCACCCCATTTGAACAATTGAAGTCCTAATAACATTCTAAACCGATTAAACATCCAATTTAACCCTCTTTGACATAACCCAATTCACAAAACTCAAAATCAACCTCTACATCATCATCCTCAATCACAAACCTCCCATTTCCATAAACCCTAACTTCAAAAAAACTCCAAGTTCTTTAAATCCAAGAAAACTACACCGATTGAATACTTAGACTAACCCAAAACAATCAATTAAACTCAAAACAATCGATAAAAAACCTCAATTCCATCACAACCTAGAAAACTCTAGGGTTCCACCACAAATCCTCAGAAATTCCAAGAAAGAAAGTAGATTAGAGGTTAAAATCACTTACTTGAGGTAATGGATCCTTAGAAATGCCCCCTCCAAGCCAAAATACCGAAACCCTAGCAGAACCTCTCTCTCTACCTCAGATTTTTCTAATTTTCGCATAATTGAACCCCTCCCGCGACTATATAGATTCCGACTCCTTCGCCGCGGCGAAAGCTTCCCGAGAGGAAACTCTCGCTCGCCCAGAAAATCTTCGCCGCGGCGAGACCTTCTCGAGAAGATACTCCCCCCTAAAACTCCCGGTTTGCTGCGACGAACATACCCTAAGAGGGGTACGTTCACCTATTCCTCCAACATATCTCAATTCCAACCCAAACACCAAGATCAACATTTAAATCACTAATCTATCCTCAAAATCAACCAAAAGAGGTGTTTAAAACCCAATAAAACTCAGGATGTTACACAAAACAGGTGCACTTTCGGGCCAGTATTGCTTTTTTTTTTTTTTTTACATTGTATTGTTTGTTTTTATTGGCCTTTTGAAGATAAAAGAGGTCAAAAAATTAATAACTATATAAATTGTAGAAAGCCCAATTATAAACAAACAAATAAGAATTTTGACTATAAAAGATACTGAAAAAAAAATCTAAAAAAGTGAAAATCACATGGGAAAAAAAAAACACTAATGTTATGTTCAATCATTAACATCACTCGGAGTTTTATTTTAGTTTGGCTGAAGCTTCTTAAAGTGCTACCAAATAGCATATTTTTGCCTCTTACTTGTTGGTTCATCTTCTCCTTCACCCTCAATGTTGTCAAACCTGTCTTTTTGCTCTTGAGTGATAGGTGACTCTCCTATAGTTTTACTATCGCAGTCTTCCTGAGGGGTTTGTGTAATAGACATCTCTATTCACAAAATTAATATCATCAAATAGAATTATCCAAAATTAAATTGAAAATCAAATTCAAGAAAAAAGCTGCATCATGATATGATAGCATTCACTTTCTCATTTAATATGTTAGTATGTAGTGCGTAAGATACATATATATCAAATATTATAGGGCCTTGTGATTTTTTCGAATTTCTTTCTATTGTGGCCTTCAAATTCCGTTCAGGCGTTCACAATCATATAATACATATATATAATTATATATAGACATATATCTGTGTGATTGATATGGTGCGATTTCCTTCAAAATTTTTGATGTCCACGAATGATTGATGATAATTCTTCCTATCCTAAATGACCCAAATCAGAATTTCTCCTAAAAAATCTCTAGCACCTAACTGCCCGTGAACCAAAAATCTATTGTATAAGCCACCCATTATGCAATTGAATAAAAACAAGAAATCAAGATTAGGAAAGAAAGTTAAAATATCAATAACTAACCTGGACATACGAACGATTTGCAGGAGAATTCGGCCATTTGTGGAGATCAAGAGCAACAGTGAGACCGTGTTTGAGAGAGAGACTTTGGAGGGATTGAAGCTGAGGTTGAGAGGGAGCGACTGAGCATGAAGGAGCAAGCAAAGCAAGAATTAGGACTTAGGGTAGGAAAAAGGCAAATGAGAATTTTAATAATCAAATTAAAAAGAAAATAAATAAGCAAATATCCCAAGACGAGACGGGACCTGTCCCATCCCGAATTGACTGGGATCAAGATGAGATAAGTTGAACACCTCTAATACTATATATTTATGAAGTAATGGATAGGGCCAAAGAAGAGATTACTGATAATTTTGAAAAGAAGAAATTAAGGTATAAAAACATATGAAAGATTATTGATATTTGTTAGAATTTGCAACTAGGGGTGAGCAACAAACCCATTACCCGCTAGCCCGCCCATGACCCATGAAATTTTTGCCCATTTAAGCCCGCCCAATTAGCCCAACTAAGATTATAAACGGGCGGGCTTAAATGGGCTGGGTAGCCTATTAAACGGGTTGGGCTATGGGCAAGGTATTGGGCTGCCCATACCCGCCCGTTTAAGTTTTAATTTTTTAAAAATATTTTTATTCTTCATTTAATTGATGATATTGTTTTTCATTCATCTTTTATCAAACCTTCATGCTTGTCTAAGCTTTTATTTTATCCTTTAGGTGAAAGTTGGAACTTTCAAAGTTTATGAGACTTTATGATTAGTGACTACTTTTATGATTTTATCAGACTTTGATTGTTTGCGAATCTAAGTGAGGTTGTGTGATTGAATATGATTGATGTTATTTCATATTTGATTTGCTATTTGGCATGCAAAATTTATTAACAGCTTCATAAGATTACATATACAAAATAATTATACTGAAAAAATTTAAAAAAAAATAAATGGGTTACCCCGTAACCCGGTTAGCCCAAACAGGCTGCCCCGTAACCCATTTAATACGGGTTAAATGGGCTACTACCGGGTTATGGGTTAGCCCATGCCCATTTATGAATAAATGGGCGGGCTATGGGCTAACCTTCGGGTTAGCCCACCCCGCCCATTGCTCAGCCCTATTTGCAACTCATGGATACCTCCATGCAGTTATCTACTTTCTTAATTCTAAGTAAGTTTATACATTTTAAAGTTAAAATTTAAATATTTATTGTTTAATTGTATGTAAGAAAAACATAACTTATCCATTAGTTTCTTAGGTTCCATTATAATGAAAAATTTGATGCGTATCAAGAAGTTTATTTTGGTTTATATAAAACTATTGAGAGAACGATTCTGCATAGAAAGACAAGATTTTTAGTTAATTAACAACTTGAGGCATTCAAGTTTGCTAAGGGGCTTTTCAAAAGGAGCATGGCAATAAATATTAAAAACAAAAAGCAACATGGTACCGTTCTCTAGTCTATACTGTTTATAAGAATTTAATTTTTAATTTAATAATAAATTTGAATTTTGGAAAATATTTCTAATTATTGTATGTTTTTTAGCTCTTTGGTGGGAAAGTTATGCAGGAGAAGGCAAGGAGTTACAAAAGATAGCCCTGAGAATTTTGAGTCTCACATGTAGTGGTATTGGATGTGAAAGAAATTGGAACACATTTGATTAAGTGCATACTAAATGAAAAAATTACTTAGAGCAACAAAAGTTTTGTGAAGTACAACCTTAAGATGAGATGAAAGATTAGAGAGGAAAAGGGAGATATATATAATACAATCTGTTTATCAAATATCGAATTTGATGATGAGTGGATCATTGAAAAAAAAAACCCGTGCTTGCCAGTAGATAGGTCATGGATGGACATATATGAGAGTTTCATTCTTGATGAAGGAGCTCCAAGCAAAAAAAGAAGAGAGGTTTAATATTTTAAACTAAACTTAAGTTGATTTTGGTTGAAATATATACCATTATGTTTACTAAGTTTTTTTCCTAGATCCAAGAAACTTGAATGCCAAAGCCAATAGCAAAGGGAAATCTATAATAGGACAAGATAATGTTGAAGATGCGAGAAAAGAAGACAAAGAAGAAGACATTGTTAATGGATAATAATCATGAATTGAGTGACATTGATCTTAGAGACCATGAATGATGAGTTGAATTTTATGTTTAGTGACTTTAGTCTTTTTAAGTTAGGATTTTGATTTTTGAATTGATGATTTGGGGGACTATTTGTCTTTGAAATTTCATATGTTGGCTTTTTTGGGAAATTTTTTTTTTAGGTGTATAGCATCTAATATTTGCAAACTTTTCATTTTTTTATATAAAAATTACTTATATATCATCCTTAATAATTGTTTATGAATCTTACGATTCACGATGCATTACGATTTAAGATTCAAAAAACTGGCTTTCCGATTCACGATTCGTATCTCGATTTGATACCATGCTTTAAGGGTTTTGTTAATGTATTCTATACCATTATCAGAATGTAAAACTTTTATAGGGGTTTGAAATTGTTTTTAATCATTTGGTAAAATGTGGTAAAGACAGAGTAAACATCAGTTTTATCTTTTAATATGTCCAAAAAACACATGTATGGTCATCAATACTAGTTATAAACCACTTTCGATGGGTTTGGTTTGGGACATAGTTTGGTCCCCAAAGATCACAGTGAATAGTTGAGAAAGGAGATGAATGCTGGTAAATATTTCAATAACATGTTATACATTGGTGCTTTGCAATTTCACAAACATCATAATAAATATCTGAAATATCTTTATTTGAAAAGTTAGAGGGGAACATTTAAATCATATATTGAAAGTTTGGATAAGTAAAGCATTTATGCCATAAAATGAGATCATAGTATTTAGGAAGGGATACTTTATTGCTAATACCAGGCTTCATCAAAGTAGCAAAGGCCATCAAACTCTTTTTTTTTTTTTAGGGTAATAAAAGGCCATCAAACTCTTTAGCATAACTAATCGTCATCTTTGTTGACAAATCCTGGAATAAGTAATAAGTATCATAGAATGAACATGGCATTTTTCAGTTCGGTAAGTTTATGAACAAATATTAAGTTGCATTTCAGATTTGGTGAAGGACAGCATAAAGAGTTATTTGATCTAAAAGGTAAATACTACATACACCAAGCACAGGAGATAAAGAGGTATTAGCAATTCAAACTTTAAGTGAGCCATCACAAGTAGTATAAGTAGTCAATAAAGCACAGTTATCGGTCATGTGATCAGAAGCACCAGAATCGGCTGAACACATACTCTGAATAGCATTTAAGGCATGTATAGAGTTATCTTTATGAACAATAGTGGCAGTTGGTTGAGCCAGTGTTGGTTGTCCAAAGGTTTGAGGATTGGTTAGAAGTTCCATCAGCTTGGAAAACTGCTTGGTTGATATATTCTAAGTAGCTGATGGTTTTTCTTCATTTTTCTTAGCAATATATCCATGACCTTTTCCTCTCTTAGGCTTCCAATCTACAGGCTTTCCATGAATGTCCTAATAAGTATCTTTTGTATTCTCTATTTTCTTACAATGCTCATGCACATGCTTAGTTTTCTTACCTCTAGGGTCAATCCTGTGAGAAACAAGAGCGAAAGATTCAAAGGTATTTATTGGGGTATCTAAAGAAGGTTGTAACATAACTATGACGAGAATCTTCTCTTATAACCTTTGCAAATGCCTCTCGAATAGTGGGAAGGGGCATACGGCCCATAATGCATCCTTTAATAGCATCTATGTCCGAATTGACACCAGTGAGAAATTCAAACAAACATTCCTTTTGTACTGGGTTGTATCTTCTAAGGATTTCTAGGTTTCTTCATTTTGAAGATCTAATTCCTACCACAATGCAAACATGTTCAGATAATATTCATTTAAACTTCTAGTACCTTGTTTATCTACCATAGCCCCGTTTTAATCTCAAACACTTAGGAAGGATTTTCTCTATCTATTTTCTCAGATGGCTTCCCGAATCTCTCTAGTGGCTAGAAGGAACATAAAGCTGCGCTTGATGGTAGAGGTCATCGCGTTGATGAGCTAAGAGGTCACCATGGAATTCTTAGTCCTCTAGACATGCACACCCTGTGAGTCTACAGCAGGAGGGCAGGTCATATCACCGGTGAGATACCCAAGCATCCCCCTTCCTTTAATGACAAGGTGAATTGATAGGGCCCATTCTCGATAGTTATCGCTAGTGAGGTTCTCCGGGATAATCAAGAACGTTACCTTCGAAATTCGTATTTAGTAGGAGGTGCTTTGAAGTTAAAAAACTGGAGCCATTGGGCTCTATAGTCGACTT
Source organism: Neltuma alba (assembly GCF_004799145.2). Classification (NCBI taxonomy): domain Eukaryota; kingdom Viridiplantae; phylum Streptophyta; class Magnoliopsida; order Fabales; family Fabaceae; genus Neltuma; species Neltuma alba. The sequence goes on from NW_021637764.1 coordinate 118,823, forward strand.
AATCAACTTGCTGGTGTCATTGGGCATAACACGAATGCGGTTGATGGGTCAAATCCCCCTCTCAAGCTCTGATACCATGTGAGTTGAGGAATCAATTTGAATAATTTGTGTTTTTTTTATATCTTGTATTGATAGGTTACATGATTATATGCAAGAAAATAAAAGGAAATACAAGAAAGCCTAATAAACCTATTTATAACGGTAGGAAACCAAAGAATAATGAATTAAATAATGAATCATAAATAATGGAATTATGGAGCCTTTTTTTTTGGACTGGAGAATTATAGAGCTTAATTTCCAGGATTTTCACATATGCGTATTGTATGCATAGAAGAATTTGAATCATTTTGTCATGTTTGTCTCATTATGTTCATTTGATTTGTATTTCTTTTACTTTTTTAAACTTGTTGGGATTTGGGTTCGAGTAACATCAATGAAAGCCTTAGATCAGATAGTTGGTTTTATAACACAAACCAATTGAAGATAACTTTACGAAAGCTATTCTTATCATATTGGATTTGTAAGATTCACTTACATATTGCTTTAAACTACATATTCAATTGAGTTCAGTGCTAGACAGAAAGGAAATTGATAAATCTTTTATAGCAATGCTATTGAAGATTGCTTCCTCTGAGGAAAATTTGGTAATCGCTACTTGAATGGCAGGCGATGTATAACTTAGTTTCACTCTATGAATTGCAGCCAGGACACAATTAAAGGGATAACAACTATGCCGTTGATTTTTAAGGCCTTAATTATCCTGTTACTGTTGACTACTTTACATTCTAAAATATGTAATTAGGACTTGAATTTGTTTGACTCGCTCATAATAGTCACTTTTCACCTAGTATGTGTGGTTTATGCCAACATGCATTCATTTTTAAGGTTTGGTGGAATCTTATCAGAGTACTCTTGGATACTAACTTTTGTGTCTTTCAACTATGGAAATAGAATGATTATCAAAGTACCTTAATTGATTATACATGACTAGGTTCTGTGCTTCTTTAACTGATTTTTTTTTTGCCTAGGTCCATAAGCGGGGCTATTGATGTATTTGTGTGGATGGGTATCTGAGTCTTTGTCGACGATTGTGCGCCATTCACAAAACTGATACTTTCTAAGGTTTTTGATTTCCTTGCCTCCTACTTCTTTAATTGATTTTTGTTTAAGCTTCTTTAGCTCTTGACCATTGCTTTAAGTTGATTTGTGCTTATTGCTTGGTTTCGTCTCGGTGTTCATTCTGTAGTCTCCATGGTATACTGTGATAAGCAGTTATGGAAGTTAATCAGTAGTCTTTTTGTGTGTGGTTGTTTTCACCTGAATTGTTGCAAATACTTGCTTCACATCCAATTTGCATGGCGGTAGATGATTCTATTTCATAATTGAGATTTTCATATGCGTCATGGTAGATTTTTACTGGAACTAAAACATTGGAGGAACTGGTTGTTAGACTACTGTTGTCATCATACTATTTGTGTTGTCTTGTTAATAAGTTCATATGAAAAAATGCACATTTTCACAAGAGTAAGCTTACTTGAGATAATAGCTTGTAGGAGTTTAAAAACAATATGTTGGTTTCAACTATACTTGATTGTTGGCACTGGCAAGTAGGGATGTAATATCCTAAAAAAAAAATAATTCAAAAAAATAATAATTGAAAAATAATATAATATTATAATATTTTATTATAATATTTTTTTTTAAAAAAAAAAAGGTCCAACTTTCCACCGATATTTCGGTGGAAAGTTGGAGGGGGGTGGAAATTTGGGGGGGGGTGGAAAATTGGGCGTTGGGTTTGAAATCCCCTCCCCCCAATAAATGTGTAGGGGTGTTAAATACCCCCCACAATTCATTCCCCCCAGGTAGGCGCAAGAAGGAGGGAGAGAGGGAGAGAGAGAGGGCCGAAGTGTGAGAGAGAGAGGAGCATACTGGTAAAGGAGAGGGCAAGCTTTGAAGATATTTTAGGTATATAAAATTACTTCTTTTTATCAAACTTTCTTTATAAATATTTCCTATATATTTTAAGCTTCCTATTTACGTTATTACTATAGTGATTAGAGAAAATTTTGAGACTTATATATGATCTAGGTATTGAGTTTTTACAAAAGATGACTATCGAAAGTTAGAAGTTAATGAGTTGTTAATTTTAATCGGTTTAGATTTGTCTATTTGTTAGTTTTAGTATTTAAATTAATTTATTTAGTTGAAAATCTGTCATTTATGGGATATACCATATTTTTACTGATTAAATTTAAGTTAAATAATTTATTTGAATTGTTTGATATATTATTGAGATTTTAATCGGTTTAGTTTTATTTATTGGGTGACCGGAGGTTTTAAAATAATTATTGTAGCTAAAAATTTTATTATTTATGGAAATATATATATATGGTAGTTATATCATTAAAGTTTTGATTATATTATTTAGTTATAAATATTTAAAGTATTATTAAATTTTTAAGAGTTTGATTTTGAGGTTTAAACTGAAAATGAGAGTTTTTAGAATTTAGAATATAGTAATTTTATATTTAGAAATTGTGAAAAATCCTTTTTATTAAGGTAAATAATTTGGAGGTGGTAAATAAATAATTTGGGGTTGTTAGAAATTTTAAGTTGTTTCTAAAATACTTAATAATTTTTTAGTTATGAGAGTTGCGGGAATTTAGAGTAAAAATTTAAATAATATAGAGAAGTTTAATTAATTAATTAATTAATTTATATTAATATGTGGTTATATTAATTGTGTAGATTAATTATTGGTTGAGCAAAGGATTGACCTTGTGGTAATCCTTAGTATTGCTTTGGCGAGAGGTAACCACTTTCCACTTGTTATATGTGCTAATATGTTGTTTGTGAGTATTTTGCTATTTTTAGAATAATATTTGATATTTGGAACTTGAGTAGATATGTTATATCTTTTGAGCTATGAAAATTGTCTTGTGGGATTTTTGGAATTGTGATTGAGAAGTTTGGAAAAGATATATGATTTATATCTTATGGATTATACTGAGAAAGGATTGAGACATTTTTATTATATTGTGAATGATTGATTGTTATTTGGATTTTGGATTGAGTCTTATCCTACCACGTGGTAAGGCCGCCATTGGTGCACATTGGTTGGCTTCTTCTTTCATCCCCCATAGTGAGGGATAGGCCTTTGTGGCTTCTTATTCGTCCCCCAAAGTGAGGGATAGGCCCATATGATTGATTGATCCCCCAGAGTGAGGGATAGACTTATGTGGCTTATGTGTTGACCCCCATAGTGAAGGTTTGGATGATTGAAATTATATTTCTATGAATATATCTATAGTTCTCGAGAATTAATAACTGTCCCACTTGACACCTCACGAGCACGTATTAGTATGTATGATGAGTTGGAAAGCTGGTTACTGAGACATTTGTCTCACCCCGTGGTTTAACATTTTTCAGGCGATAGTTCTGGTGGTGGCCCATCAGGGAAGGCTCCGGAGGCATAGTGTGCTGTTATAGCTTGTATAGCCTCCCTGCTTTTGTTCTATGTGTTGACTTGTTATATATTGCCACATAGGGCTCATCTACTATCATGATGTAAAATAATACTTTTAATTACTACTATCTGGTATGATAGGGCCGTGAAGAGGCCTGAGACATTTTAGACTCTGCATGTAACGCTCCTTCAAAAGTGTTGACTTTTGACTAATGAGCTCTATAGTTTATATTAAACTGATTTATCAGTTCGTATGGTTGAAAATATAAGTTTGGCTTGGGCTAATGGTTGACTGATATTTCTGGACTTTGGAAGTCCAAGACCCAAGGTAACGATCGATGTTACTCTTATTATAAGTTTATTTCCTTTAACCATGATAGTGATTTTAAAATTTTAAGGTTTCTTCTTTTCTATCATGGTTAATTATTCAAATAAATTGTTGGATTTAATCTAAAATAGTTTTGAAAGAGTGGTTGTCACAAGGGACATAGCCTATTTCCATAGTATTTTTGTGACTTGATTAATGAATGGTTGTGGATTATAGTTAGAGCCTTGAAATGCTACAATTAATTTATTGGCCGATTCATTTAAGAAGAGCCATAGGATGCTTCGTGACTTTGTGGTCTTTTAGTTGAAGGCTCCAAGTACTTCGGCTATTAGTGGGCTGATTGATTTAGGGGGTGTTTGGCAAATGAGCCAGAAGTGCTTCTGGACCCCAAACCTTGGTTTTGGCCAGCTGATTGCCAAACACCCCATTTTTTTTTAAAACCAAGGTTTCAGTCAAAACCTTGGTTTTGGCCAGCAAAACCAAGGTTTCCGGTAAGCGAAAAATTGTAGCTTCTGGAATGCAAATGTCTGATCGGATGGAGTAATAATTGGTCGGATGGAGTAATAATTGGTCCTGTCAAAAGCTCCAACGGTGAGAAATTACTCTGCCTCTTCTCCCATCCGTCGCCTTCGACCGATCTTCTGCCTCTTCTCCCATTCCGTCGTCGAAGATAGCACCGAACTTCTGCCTCTTCTCCCATTCCACCCGTCGCCTTCGACCGACTTCTGCCTCTTCTCCCATTCCACCCGTCGCCTTCGACCGAGCTTCTTCCACCCGTCGCCTGTCGCCTTCGACCGAGCTTCGACCGAGCTTCTTCCACCCGTCGCCTGTCGCCTTCGACCGAGCTTCTTCCACCCATCGCCTTCGACCGAGCTTCTAGCCACAGGTGAGATAGCACCGAAATACTCTGCCTCTTCTCCCATTCCTTTGCCGTCGCCTTTGACCGAACTTCTGGCCACAGGTGAGATCGTGTTGAGCTCGTGAATTTCGGCCCTGGTGAGGTGTTCATCGGCTTGGCAACACAAGATCATTCGGATCGAATTCCTTTGCCGTCGTTTTTCAGTTCGTCCGGTAAGAAACATATATTTTACCCCAAGAAAAAAACCATATCATTCGGATCCCATTCCTTTGCTGTCCTCTCTGAATCACTTTTTCGACCGAACTTCTAGCCACAGGTGAGATCGTTGTCAGCTCGTGAATTTCGGCCCTGTTTATCGGTTTGGCAATAGAAGATCTCGTGCTGGGTTTTCTTCCATTTCTGATAGCTGCGGTGTGCATTTCGTTCGGTCAGGTAACTTCTCCCCTTCATTTCTGATCTGATGCAATGAAGATGACTTGTTCATTTATCTGATCATTTTTGGGTGGAGTTCGATTAGCCATTACCGCCGGTGTCCTGTTTTTTTTTTTTCCGGTCGACTGGTCCTGTTTGATTTTTTCCGGTGTCCAAGCTCAAAGGCGTGAAGAAGATGCCTCATGGAAAACACGAAAAAAAAGATCAAAATGGGACCGGACTGGTGTTGGGGGCGGCTTATTAGTATTATGAAAATAATAGCAAACTTTCCTGATTATTTGACATTTTGATCTATTTCGTTACTTGCTGGACTTTTTATTTTCACTTATTCTGAAATAAAAGCCAGTACTACAAGAAATGAAATATCTAGGATTGTTACCCCGTAGCAGTGTTTGGTTTTCAGCTGTGTTTATTTCTTGATGATGTTAAATGACTCACAATGTCTCAAAAAGCAAACATGCTAAATAAAGTCATATTTTCGGCCTTGCTTTCATTGTAGCATATGGATTCCTGCTTGTATGGATTTTCCTGCTTCTATGGTTTACATAACAGCATAACACCTTTGGTTGAGTATGATCCTTTGGTTGAAGTCAAACGAGCCTTGATGATGCCCCTCATGCTCAAACTTGTTAAATACTATACTTGTTATATCATATCTCTTGGACTGAATGGCATGTTTTTTGGGTTGAACTTGTGATGACTAAAGTGTTATAATTGGTCTATAGTATAATGAGTAAACAAACTGGCAAAGCTTCATGGGATATAAGAACCACAAAGGTTTTTATTGACCTGTGCATTGAAGAAGTTGAAAAAGGGGGAAAAAAAGGAACTAGCTTGACAAAACCTGCTTGGACAAGTATTGTGGACAGCTTCACTGCAAAGACTGGAAGAGTCTATACGAGAATTCAATTGAAAAACAAATATGATACCCTGCGAAAGGAGTGGCAGTTATGGGATAGGCTGCTCCGTGAGACAGGTTTGGGATGGGATGCCGAAAGGAATACTGTTAGTGCCCCTGATGATTGGTGGGAGAAGAAAATAGTGGTAATGGTTTAACTTTATTTTAGCTTGTATTTTCTCACATGTTAATGTTTTTTGTATAATGTATTATATTTTTGGTGTTGAATGCGCAGGAAGTTCCTGGCTATGACAAATTTAGAGAAAGAGGGCTTCAGTTTCGGGCTGAATTGACTCAACTCTTTGGGTCTGTAGCTGCAACTGGACCCCAGTCATGGGCACCTTCTTCCATGACACTTCCAAGTGAAGGAGTTCCTGAAGATGATATGGAAGAAGGGTCTGGAGATAGTGATGAAATATTGGGGGCACCAACTGGGATAAGCGGAGAGTTTAATTCGGTCACATTCAATGACAATAGTGGAGGAAGCGGAGGCAACACTGGGATGAGACGGGAAAACAGTCGTGGGGGTAGAAGCACAGGTGGCAGTCGACCTAGTAGCTCATTAGGGGTTAAAAAAAGGGTGAATCCATGAAGAAGAAGAACACTGCCACTATGGATTAAGCAAGATAGCTCAGGCAAATGAAAATGATTCTCAGCGTGAATATGAAGAGATTTCAGAAGCACGTGCTAGGAAGATAGAAGAAGAAGCGCGTGCTTATGAGACGTCAATTGCGGGAGTCATGGAGCACCTTAACGAAGTTGATGAAGTTGTTGATGATCCTGATTTGTTTGGCCGGTGCACAACACTCCTTATGAGGGAGCAAGCTGCAAGGGAGATGTATGTGACTCTGAAGAACAAGAGGGAAAGACTCCTGATCTTCTTGAAGCACGCAACTAAATATTGAGACTTCATTTGTGTTGCTTATCATAGTATTTGACTACTTTTTGTGTTATTCAGGAGATGACTGTGATAATTTGCATATGTTTTTAGGAATGATGTAACCAGCACTATTGTATTATGTGACTGCTAAACTTCTTTAGGAATTAGACAACTTATTTCCTTGTTAAATGTTTACTAATTTCATATGAGGATTTCTGAATTTTATATCTATGTGCACAGGACAAGACAAAAAATGGCTGATGAAATTAAAATTGCGGAAAAGTATCGTAAACGACGGAACAAACGGATTAATCAAGTTGCAGTAGCAGTTGGTGGATACGCTTCTCTTCATTTGTGTAAAGAGCCCCAGCACACAAGTATTTATACAGGCAAGGCATGGGTAAGGGACGTTTTACAAGGCCATTCCACCCGTTGTTATAACATGTTTAGGATGGAAAGGGAAGTGTTTTTTAGTCTTTGCACAGAATTGCAGCAACACGGTCTTACGGAAACTAGAAATGTTGGGATACATGAAATGGTTGCAATGTTTTTAAATACCGTTGGCCATGCGCTTAGTAGTAGGATGCAGCAAGAAAGATTTCAGCATTCGGGGGAGACAATTAGTAGACATTTCCATAATGTCTTACTGGCATGCTGTAGACTTGCTATGTCCAATATCAAACCAAAAGATCCAACATTTCAGCATTTGCATTCAAAAATACAGCCCGGTGGTCGATACTGGCCCTTTTTCAAACATGCTATTGGAGCAATTGATGGAACACATATTTCATGCGTTGTTAATGCAACTGACCAAACAAAATTTGTTAACCGAAAAGGAAGAGTGACGCAAAATGTAATGGCGGTTTGCGATTGGGACATGTGCTTCACTTTTGTATTAGCCGGATGGGAAGGTAGTGCGCATGATGCTCGTATATTTGACCACGCTCTCACAACTCCTTCCATGAACTTTCCCCATCCGCCTCAAGGTATATTTTAAATTGCTACAATTTATTTATGCGATACTGTTACAAAACAAAGTTTATTGACACCAATCATATATTTCATGTAGGCAAATATTATTTGGTGGATGCTGGCTATCCGACACCCGTGGGATACCTTGGTCCCTACAGACGTGAACGCTATCATCTCCCTGATTTTCGAAGGTCATCTGCACTTGAAAATGACAATGAGGCGTTTAATTATTTGCACTCAAGTCTACGAAGCACTATTGAAAGAACTTTGGAGTTTGGAAGAGTAAGTTTGCAATTTTAGGAAACATGCCGAGCTATGACTTTCCAACACAGGTTCAAATTGTTTGTGCAACAATGGCCATACATAACTTCATTAGATCAACATCCATTTCTGATCCTGGTTTCATTCAGTTTGAACAAGAAGGTTCTTATGCAGAAGAAAATAACGATGATGATGGAGTTGGATCTTCACATATACCTTCATCAATAGAATCTTCATCTCATATGGCTCGACTTCGTGACTCCATAAGAGATCAAATTATTCACTATATACGAGAATAGTCATGTCTTTTTTTTTCCTTCTTTCTTTTCAGATAATGTAATGTGTTGTTAAAAAAAAAGTACTTGGACAAATATTTTTCGTTGCAACCTCTATTATTAAGACAATTGATATGAAATTTTTTTGTGTGCTTCTTTAATTTTGTGAAAAAAAATTATGGGATTTTTTCATCTTTAAAATCTTTAAGAAATGATCATATTTTTTGTTGGCAAAACTAATTATTTTACAAAAAACATATTTAATTACTTTATTAAAAAATATGCGTATTAATTTTAATTATTTTATTAATATATATTATTTATTAATATATATACATATTTAATTATTTTATTAAATTATTTTCCAAAAAATATTTATTTATTTTATTAATTTATATACGTATTAAATTTTTTTATTAATATTATTAATTTACTTCAAATAAACATATATTATGAAATATATCTTATATGTAATTATCATTTAAACTTATGTCCTTTTTTGTAATTTCTACATGTAAAAAGCACTTCTGACAAAACCTATCCAAACACTCTCACTTTTTCAGAATCACTTTTTCAGAAAACCTATTCTCTCAAAATCTATTCTCTCCAGAATCAATTCTCCAGAAGCTATTCTCCAAACCATGGTTTGACTTCATCCAAACACCCCCTTAAGAAGGATCTAAGGTTCCAATTGTGGCTTCATGGTCTTTTGGTGTGGGCTGATTGATTTAAGAAGGATCTAAAGATGCTTCATAGCTATGTAGGCTTATAGTTGAGGGCTTGAAATGCTCTGATCGTTTTGTGGCCTAATTGTTTTAAGAAGGACTCAAGGATACTTCTGTTGCTTTATGAGCATATAGCTGAAGACTCTTCAAGTACTTCAACCAAGCTGATTGATTTTCTTTTTTTTAGATAAAAGAAAATAGTAGCACACAAAAGGTTTCAATAAGGTTTGGACTTCCTGAAGTAGATAGTGGAGTATCCAATGAACCTTACTAGATTTCACAAGTATTTTAGCATGGGAAGGCTTGATTTAAAAGAGTATTTGCATTAATTTATTCTAAGTAATACACAAAAAAATTTGTTTGATAGTATACAAAAGTGTTTGTTTATTGGGAAGATTTTAGTTAAGGACCACTATAGCCAATTTATTTCAAAAAGCCCCCAAAACATTCTGAAACTTCACTACAAGACTGAGAAGGGAAGTGAAATTAATTCCAGAAGGTTAAAGATGAAAATGCCCTGTGAAAATGAGACTTTCTTTTTTAGTGTTGTAAAAGAAAGAAGAAAGAGGGAAATGGGGAAGTTGGTGCCATTTCTTCCCCTCCCCATGTAGTGCAGCAGTGATGAAGGGAGATGTTCCACTACTATGAACTGAGGAAAAGCGGTGGCCGATCATCATTCTGAGGGTGCATCCCTCTGCTGTCTCTAGAAGTTGATGTCAGAGTTGGGTGCAAGTGAGAGAAATTGTAAGTGTGCCCTACGTTGTTGCGTTGTCATTTTTACTATTGCTTGGCATATGAGGTAAAATTTTGTTTTCAAAATTTCCTTTTTCTTCATCTGACTTGGTGAGAACAACTAGGTTATGATGGGTGAATAATGGAGAAATGAGTATTTAAATATATAGATAAATAGGTAGTGAGTGAAGGAAAATCTGACAATGATTTTGGTTTTACAAAGAAATTGTTGTCCTCTTCTTGTTTTAAGTTGTTAAACATGGGGTATTTGTGATTTTTGAAAAATGGGTGAGAATGGGTGAACATTGAGTATAATGCATTGTTGAAGGAACTTTGGGAGGCAGAAATAAAAGGAAAATGGGTGAATGTGCCGGAATGGGTGACATGATAGGAAAATGTACAGAGAAAAGGTAACTTGAAGTTGTGAAAATATACATTCGTATCGTAAATTTGCAAATTTAAGTTGTCTAGGAAAATGGCAATTTAGTGTATTAAAGACCCATAGTTTTGTTGTTAATTTTTAAATTCCTGTTGTAAATGTACACTGTCTTTAATTGCTGAAAGTTGATTAAAATTTATATTTGAATGACGTATAGCAACAGATTATAAATGGCTAGCAGTAATGGAAAATAATTATTTTGCATCTTTCATGTTGGAGGGGAATTTGTAAAGACCTTAGAAAGAAAATTGATATATGAAGGGGGCATTATAAGTGAAAGATTGATTATTTTGAATCCCACAATCATCACTGAAAAATTAACACATCACAATGTTAGCTCATCTAATTGCATGAAAATGCATGACAAAGAAATTTACTTAACTAAAAATCACATATTCTCTTGGACATAAACTATGGGATACAAGATTACATTGTTTAAATCTGGGGTGGCCAATGGCTTCGACTCAAGCTTCACTGTCCTTAGTATTTTAATGAAGTGTGACCTCTAGATAATTAGAAATGACCATCAGATAAGGGATACTATGGTTGTCCAAAAAGTAGAAGAATAATTACAGAACTCACAAGATTCAGCCATCATTTGTTGCCCTCTGTACGCTGGATCATCCTTTTTCTTCTTTTTTCAGTGCTTCGTTATATCCTCGCCATTATGTAGTGAGTCCAACACATAAAACTTTAGTGTGCTTGGTTCAAACACAAAACAAAACTAATGCAATACAAACAGAACATGTGCAAAAATATATTCACATTCACCCAAATTGTACCTCAGGTGTTCTGGGAGTACTTGGTTCAGATGTTTCTCCACTTACCATGCTCTATGTTTCTGCACCATCTTTGTCTATGACAGCCAAAATTAAAGAACAACATATGTTGAAGTTACTAACTTTACTTGTAAATACACTAATTTTGACGTTAATATCCTAACTATATTTGTTAGAGGACTATACATTTTAAAGCATTTACCTATTAACAAGAGATAACACTAATCATGAAACTTGCGTCAAATATGTGTCTTTTAACCACATAGAAATTATCCTTTTGGTTAGCGTTCATAGTATGAGCTATCAAAGCCATAATTTGCAGATTAATGGAGCTTTAATAAATCATTCAAAATTTCATATATGTCCCACCAATTTGAATTCAACATTGCACATACTCTGTTGTTTATCCACCTACTAAGACCAACTGTTTATAGGTCTATTTGTCTTGTAAAATGCTCAAACATATCTACTATAACCTTACAACAAATATCAAAGTGCAAAGATATAGTCAGTATTACATACTAGTATTATTCACAGGCTATCATTACCACAATAACTCTGGATACTTACTCTTCAGCCTCATCTGGTTGACACCACTCAGTACACATAGTATAAAATGCATCCTTCTCACTCACTTTGACTTTTCTAGTGTAAGTAGACATGTATGGAGATTTTACAGCTGGAATTATACGTTTAGTTAACCTCCTTATCGGTAGTTGCATCGCTTTTGTGACCATTTTTTCTTTTTTGTTCCCTTCTTTAGTTTCTTTCTCCTTTTCATGTTCACTATCCTTTTCTACTACTTCATTTTCTCTTTCATCTTCATCTTGAACACTGTCTTCTTTATCTTTATCTTGAATACTGTTTTCTTCATCCTCATCTTCTTGTTCTTGTTGTTCATGATCATGCGATTTCTAACCAGTTTGATGTTCTTCTAGTGGCTCTCCAATGATAACTTCATCATTTTGTGGCTGGTCATCTTCATCTTCATCACTATGGTGTTCTTTTTTTTCTTCTTCATGCTCATCTTTGTCACCTTCTTTTGGCTATTTAACATTGACTTCTTCATTCAATCCTCGATTGAGAATTTGATTTCTAGCTTAACTAATTCATCACAAGCATAACTTTGAATCTTTGCCATCTCATTGTTCAATTTATTGTTGAAATTTACCCAAAACTCTTTAATATCCTGCATATTTAAAATGTATGTCAGAAAACATATATTAAATATGACCAAAAGACCCTACTACATTGGTATTACTCACTAGATGCTAGAAATTTGTAGTAGTCGCTGGCTGTGTTGATATCTTAACTTCAGCAAAGGTTAGAGTGTATAAAATGCCATGACAATTCTCCTTTTCCACCTTGATTCTTTTCTTCACTGCCTTATCATTCCAATGTTTAATGACTTCTTTGTCTTTTAGTACAACTCCTTCCAAAGGGAACCCTTGTAGGAAGTAAAGCTGAAGAAAAAAAAACATAACAACTCATAAATCAAATTAGACAATGCATCAACAATTTAATAGTAAAAAAAAATTCAATATCATTTATTATGTAAACAAATACACAGGTACCAATAAAAAAATAGATGCACCTCCAATAACTCTGGAGCACTCGGTCTGTCCCTCTTTACTGCCCCTATTGTATTGTTGTATTTCTTCACTGACTTTATCAAGTGCAAATGAAGCCTAATCAAAATTTTCCCAATTTTTTTTTCTGTGCAAGCCATTACCTTTAGCACCTTCTCACTCACACTTGCATTTCCGATTGCACTCAGAAGAGTTCCCAGTTTGGAAAAAACAAAATAGAATTCAAACATTTCCTTTTCGTCCTCGTCATTATCTTCTCCCAATTTGAGAATATGTTAGTGGAGTATAGCCCTTCTTTAGCTCATTTACCGGATCCTTGAAGCCATCCAACTTGAATTTGGAGCCCTTATTTTGTAACCCAAGTACCATTCTCATATCTTTAGCTGTTATCTTCAATGTCTTTCCCCTTACGGTCATTTGTTTACTTCGGGGATCATATGCATGAATCAATTCCACACATAAATCTTTAGGAATCTTATTCTAAGTAATATTAAGAAGATGCCCAAACCCATTTCTTCTTTCGTGTGTTTTAAATTTTCTTTCCTATTTATAAACTTAGCCACTTCGTTGAATTTGGTGGAAGAGCAATGGGTGGAAAATGGGGAGACATATTTCTCCTTCTTTTTCTCTTGTATTAGCTCTTGCTCCTTTTTTTTTATACGGTTCCCTGTTAGTATCACTCATTTTATTCCATTTTGCTGAAGCTGCATTTGTGATTGCTGCCATTCCATGCATCCCCTCTTTCTTTTGTTCCCAAAATTCACCCTTGAATACTTTCTATCTGCTAACTTTTGCTTCTTTTTTTGCCATCTTCTTAAGCCTTTACACAATAATTACAAGGTCATTAATTATTAGACTAAACAACACTTTAAAATTCATACCATCTAACATTTCTTCTTACATAAACCTTAAACTTGTAAGTGCACTAATTATTTAATTTCTTAACTTTACTTGTTATAGGACAAGACATAACATTGTTGTGTACAAATGATTAGTTAATTAATTCTTCATGTAAACTACCTAACTTTCTTTGTTAGGCTACTAAATATTATATTCTTACAAACATGAAATTATTATATACAAGTGGTTCATTAACTAATTCTTTATGTAAATTGCCTAGCTTTCAATGTTAGGCCACTAAATATCAAATTCCAACCTGTTAAAGCAAAATCCTCCTATTTTCCTAATCCATATGACAACATTTGCTCCTCCCAATTCTTCTTTTAATTCCTGCAAAATGGCTACAAACAATATAACAATACTTTTAAACCTTTATCCGCAACCTTTCACTCAAACCTATTCCTCTCTGTGATCTAAAAGCTCCACTCACAAGCTTTCTCTCACAAGATCTGGAGGATTTGCTAAAATGGGTGATGGGCGAATACTATGTGAGGCACTGGTAACTATTTTTCGGTTAAAACCCAAATGTGATTACCAAACACTTTGACCTTTCAATTGGTCCTTCTTCTTTAATATACAAACTTCCACTTGCTTATCTCATTACTCAATAAACCCAATCTAAGAAATATAGAATATTTTATGTAGACCATGAGGCTTACCAAAGGGTTTCAGTATTTTCTTCTCCCCTCCTTCTTCTTCCTTTGTTGATAGCCTTATAAGTTTCCTCTTTTGTCGGCCTCGTCTTCTTTCTCTTCTGGTTGTAGTGACTACCACGCATTGGTAGAATGACGACAACAGAATTTTTGGGAAACGTCTGACAGTTTTGGCAGATTGGGAGAGGGAAGAGTTTTTGCAGAGTGGAAGCACGTTCGTAGAGCAGGAGAGGGAAGAGGTTTCACGAAGTGGGATCACGTTCGTAGAGCGGGAGAGGGAAGACTTTCTGATCATCGGATTTTGGCCCTTATTTTCAAATTTTAGGAGAAGTATTATGAGGGGCAATAGCGTCTTTTTGTTTTTGGAATTAAGTTTACTTTCCCTTTTAGTCTTGCAGTGAAGTTTCAGAATGTTTTAGGAGCTTTTTGAAATAAATTGGCTATAATGGTCCTTAACTGAAATTTTCCCTTGTTTATTTAGTTGCTTCCAAACATCCACTTAAATTGACTTCTTGGTTTTGACTAAAAAAAAAAAACTATTGTAAAAAAATACGAGCATTTTTTATTAAGAAAATGGAAAATAAAGAAATTAGAAAATGTAATACTCCAAATTAGTCATGTTGAAAATGACATAAAAGAAAATGGTGCATGATCCGGTATTTTGTAAATGTAATTGAATCACTAAAATACTTTTGTATAAAAAAGTTTATTAATAAGTTTTGATCGGTAATGATAATTATTGAATAACAAATGACATTAAATGTATTAGTAATAACAAGTTATTTATTAACAAATTATGAACTGATAATGACAAGTGTTGAACAACCAATAACAAAAAATATACTGACAATGACAAGTTTGATAGTTTTTATCTAATATATAGGTATTTTAGTTATTTGACTATATTTACAAAATATCATATCAGGTATCATTTTATTTTCTATCATTTTCAACTATTAGCTGCCTTAATTGAAAAATAATAATTTCAAGATTTCTTTGTCGTTGAAAATTTCCCCTTTTTTTTAATCGGTTGATAAGTAATAAAAATAGTATCTTCAGTGCCAGTCCTGCGTCCTGTTGTGCGAGGAGACTATTCCACCGAACTGCCTGCAAATAACGTGCTTGTAACGATAACGACGAGGGAGACTGCTGCCTTTGGACCTGACTCCTTGGACTACGGTTCATTCTCATGCATCTTCTGGCTCTTTCTCTCTCATTCTCTGCTTTAGGAAGCAGAGAGAAAGCATAGCATATCCCATTCTCGATCTTGCCCTCGCCATCATGTCCCAGAAACCCATTAGCAGCATCACCGTGGCATTAATACTTATTTTCAGCTTCTTCGTAATCTTCTTCGGTTTCCTCCAGTCTCCCTCTCTATCAGTTTCACGCCAATCTCTCAACGATCCCATAACTTCAGAAACCAAAGCCTCAGCAGAAGCCTTTTCTGATCTGGTGGATGCCTTCAGAAAATGGGATTCTCAAGTGGGTTGTTCCAGGTTCAAGGAGAGATATGATGGGGCAAGGCGGAATAAGTCGATGGGTCCTTCTTCTTTGCAAGAGATTGGAGGTGATTCGAAATGTGAGGGCTTGAAATTGAACCATGTCAGCGTTTTGGTGAAAGGGTGGACTTGGATTCCCGATAATTTAGATAATTTGTACCCCTGCCAATGTGGGTTGAGCTGTTTGTGGACTAAATCGCCGGTTGTTGCGGACAAGCCTGACGCGTTATTGTTTGAAACGACTTCGCCTCCGATTGTGGTAGGTCTTTGATTGAATTTTTTTTCCCGGTTCTATCAGATTAGCGGAAAGTGGATATGCTAGGTTTCTTTACAATCAAAATATTTTGATTTGGATTATGAATATTGTATGTTTAACAAGGGCAATAATCATGACTTAGTGATGGTGCATTCGACCAAGTAATCTCAGCCAATAAGCTTTTGGTTGTTTTGCCTGTTTGTGCGTAACACTTGTCCAGTGCTCTAGATGACACGATACTTCAAATTGTATTAATTTATTATATCATCCTGTTAAGTGCTTCCCTTGTCAATGTGGGATCAAAGGTGCTTATGAGGTCTATTGAAACCAGTTCTTGCTGATCCTCAGATTTTGTTGAATTTTACACATGCTGCTGTCTGTCTAATGTTTTTACTTTTGGAGTTCATATTTAACTGCAATCTGTCCATATCATACGATATGAGTCAGATGTTGGTCCTTCTCAGTTCCTAGTTCTGCTGGACTCCTATTCTTTTGGGACAGGGGGTGGTTGAGGGTTTTTTTTTTTTTTTTTTTTTGTAGAGCGGAAGAACACACGCAGTTGTGATTCTAATGTTTATATCCTTAGAGATGAAGCTTAAGTCAGTATTAAGAAGCCTTTTTCTTCAACACCCCCCCCCCCCCAAAAAAAAAAAACAAAATGACTGGAATTATATTGCACATAATTATCCCAGAACAATCACTCAGAAGATGCTTCTGTCGTCAACCCTTAATTTCTGTGTATTGCATGTATGTGAAGATCAAGAAATTTGTTAGCCAAGAAATCTTGATGCAGAAAATTTTGACGGTGATGATTCATGACTTGAACCTTATGCGAATTGAGGGGATAAGTATTAGTAAATTTGATTTATAAGTTGGCTTGGAATTACGTACTAAAACAGAAAAGTGAAGGAAAAATTTATTGAAAGTGGGGGTTACTTGGGATTTTAATTACTTAGAGAAATCAGATGAAAGAGTTAACAGCTGCTACATATCCTTCAATTCTTTTCTAAAGATGTTGCAGCCTTAGTTATACTCAAGACGAATGGAGTTCTAAAGAAATTTGCCAGGACTGAATGTTTTGTTGATGAAATTTTAAGACTTGTGGTCCCAATTGTTGTTCCATAACATCTATCTATCTTTCTTGTTGCCATAGGACGTAACTATGGATAGTGTCGTTTTACTTGCAATGCAGGCTTTTCAATATCAGGAAACTTGAGATTGAAATAGTTTAAACACATATGCCCTTTGGCAAAAATGTTAAGCTTATGTTGCCTGCACTGATCATCTTCTTGACCAGAGATTATTGACTGATGTTTAGAACCGCTTTGAAGTTATTGGCTCATCTAAAATACTCACTTCAGCCGGTGTAGAAGTTGCAATAGTAGGAATTCCTTTCTTTATTCTGTCACATGATACGTGCAATCTAAAATTATGAATATCCTGGAGGTTGAGCTTTTATGTATTTAAGGTCTTCGTTTTGCCTTTGTTTATTTATTTATTGCGTCTCGATGGGGTAATTATGCCATCCTTGCCAGTTAGAGATGTTTAACATAATTTCTTACCTTCATAAATGCTTCTTCTCGTTTCATGGTGGGCTTTTAGGACTTTATTTTGTTGATAATAATGCAGTAAATGAGATTCCACTTGGCTTGCTTTTTCATGCCTACTTTTTATTTCAGAGACGCATGGGAGAACCACTTCGTGTGTACATGGATCTTGAAGCTGGGAGGAAGCGATCAGGTCAAGAAGATCTGTATATCAGTTATCATGCTGGAGATGACGTCCAGTCAACATATGCTGGTGCTCTGTTTCACAATGGCCGAAACTACCACATCTCACCTTATAAAAACGATGTAAGTCATATGCCATACGAGACTGAATCAGAATGTCAAGAATAAGATCTTGTACTGACATGGTCTAATTTTTCATTTCCAGGATACACTTGTCTATTGGTCTTCATCACGGTGCCTTTCTCAAAGGAACAAACTTGCCAAGAAACTTCTCAGTTTGCTACCTCACCATTCATTTGGGAAGTGCCTAAATAATGTTGGTGGTCTGGACATGGCCCTGTCCTTTTACCCTGAATGTGCAAACGATGGCAATGTTACCCCAAAATGGTGGGATCACTTACACTGTGCCATGTCTCACTACAAATTTGTTCTCGCAATTGAAAACACTTGGACAGATAGTTATGTGACGGAGAAGTTATTTTATGCCTTAGACTCTGGTGCAGTTCCTATTTATTTTGGTGCACCAAATGTCATGGATTTTGTCCCTCCACATTCAATAATAGATGGTACAAAATTCAGATCGTTGGAAGAACTGGCATCTTATGTGAAGGCCCTAGCTAATGACCCAGCGGCATATGCAGAATACCATGCATGGAGAAGGTGCGGTGTGTTAGGGAACTATCGAAAAACTCGAGCACTGAGTCTTGACACGCTACCGTGCCGGTTATGTGAAGCTGTTAGCAGGGGAGGAGGAAGAAATGCAAGAGGCTAGGTTGAGCTTTTTGCTGAAATTTTAGGACTTCATGTTAGTGATGCTTTGAATTCTGGTTGGACAGGCTGTATAGAGGCTAATTTCTTGTCTCGCAAAGGAAAGTTATAGAACTAGATCACATAGCAGGCTCAACTCAGACGGTAAAAAAAATATAAGGTATTTCTTTTCATTCCTGTTTTCACATTTAACCCCTCCTGGTGAATCCAGCTTACACTATAAATTGTTGATGACGACGACCACGTATCATTTTCATATTGTACATATGCAAAATGGGGAATGTGAGAATTTTTTGCAGATCTTTTGATGTAATTTGTCGTGAATTTTCAGTCCTGAAAAGTAACTTCCCCTTTTACTCACCCCAGTTCTGTTTAAACCTCAGACTATTTTCTGTAACCACCTATAGGTTACCTCTAGAACAATTGGTATGAGGGTGGTGGGGCCCCATGTATTCGGCAGAGTAGGTTTTCTATCATTTACTTATTTATTAGGTAATTTTCTTTTCTGAAACTTTTCCCCTTGAAAATTCTTGATTGAAGGTGGCCAGGTGCTGAAAACTTCAGCAGACACCTAAGGCAGTGGATTGCTACAGTCATGAAAAAGACCTTTAGGAGATAGATTCAATCTAAAAAAGAAACTGATCAATAATCTTGTTGTAGGAGGTCTAATAGAGAGAATGAAGACATTGGAGGCGATTGTCTTCTGGATTCTAGTCCTTGTGGAACTTCCAAACTGAAGCCATTATCCCACTATGGACTGAAGATTTGGACTTCCCAGTACACTGAATCTGCAGTATAAAACTCATCTGATTGAACATCTAGTGCATTACAAGGGCCAAAAAAAATTATACCCTGCAAATTTGTATTCCTCTCTCTTACCTTTGTCTTGCTCTTTTGGCTCTTTTGGCACGTTTTGATCTTCTTCAAATCATCAGGTCTGTTCTTGAGATAATCCTTCACCTGCTGTTTGTTCATAGATTGCATCATATCAACCTGTTTGAAATGATACAGACTCAGACCTTTTTTTGAGTTCTTGAGGAGCATGGGTTTGCTCAAAAAGCCTATAAATTGAAGGAAACTTGTAGCGAGAAGAAGACAAAAAGGAAATACCCATGTTTTGAGGTTTTCTATGTCCTTTCTTAGGTCCGCTTCTTCCTTATCAGCAGCTTCCTTCTTGTCCTTCCACGACTGTACCTTGGCCTCTTTTACTTCTTTCTTCTTGTTCTTACCTCCACCGCCAGTATTCATTGTTACAGAACACAGGCCAGAAAACAATTCTATGCTGTTTAGTAGAATGAGAAATTTTTTAATAATTTTCTTTCTGGGGGGAAATTAATGAATGTAGCCTTTGGAAATAACAAACTTAACTGAACTCAGTCATTGTCATGTATAGGTTACGGCACGAGAGTTGTTGACTCTGAGAATATTCAATATATTTGTTAAAGTAACTCGGAGATCAAATCATCGGTTTAAGTGATTAAACTGAAGCCTTAACCAATGGATTTGAGTATTTGGTCAAATGGGTAACTGAAATAGCAAGTGGTTGAAAAATTCGCAGGTTCCAATACACACGTTAGTGGTAAAATGACAAAAGTGAACGTCATTGGACTCTTTTTTTCTTTAGTTAATATCATTTTTAGTTCATGACATTTGATCTCATTTTAGTTTTGAACAAGTGATTTTGGTCCTAGAACGTTGATCTCATTTTGGTTTTAGTCCCTCAACTTTGAAACAATTGGTTTTGATTTTTTAAATTTAACTTTATTTTGGTTTGGTTTAAAAAATTTTGTTCCTTAATTATGGAACAAAGCCAAAACAAGTTTACATTCTTGAGATCAAAACCACTTGTTTCAAATTTCAAAAATCAAAATAAAGAACTCAAATTTTAGAGACTAAAACAAAAAAAAAATCAAATTAAAGGTGATATTAACCCTTTATTTAACAAAATTGAACTTAATACTTTTATCATCCTATTTATAAGTCACCTGTTTTATTGAAGGCAAACCAATGTTTATTTACACCATATTTTGAAGCGGATCTTTTTTTTTTTTTTTTGCAATTTTATCCAAAAATCATAGATAAAATTACATCACTAAAAAGATTAGAAGTAAAATTGTATAGTCGTGGGTAAAATTGCACTTCCACCAAATTTTGATTCAGGAAAATATTTTAAAGCTCACTACTTCTGCATTAACAGTTACTTTTTAATTTTAACCTTATTTAATATATATACTTTCCAAGTAAATAGAAAGTAGAATTACACAATAATAAATAAAGGTAGAAATTATTTTAAAAAAATAAAGGTTAAAATTGTTTATTCATATAAAAAAATTTTATGCTTTAATATCATTGTTAGTTCTTATAATTTAATTGAATTTTGATTTTTAGTCCTTATTATTTCAAATTATTGTTTTTGATCCATATAGTTTTATAAAAATTTGGTTTGAAATTAAGTATAAGAATTAAAACTAAAACTTGTTAAAAGTATAAGAATTATTCGTTAAATTCATACTAAAAAATTATGAAATTATGGAGACTATAACCAACGATTTCAATTTGAGACTATAAGGACTAAATCAAACCATAATAACTAACAATCATATTAAACCAAAATTTAATCATGTGAGGAACTCAGTGAATAAAATAATGTTGAAGCGAAATACTTGTTGCCCTGTATGGTAACTGATCATTCATCAAACATTCTATCGTGTACATAAATACAATATCAAGTAACTTTAGATACAAACAATATCTGATTCAATTCAATCATGAAGAAACCCAAAACTCATCAAATACGTAAGTATGAGATATTCACGTATTATCTTATGTGTACAATTAAAAGGATGTTTGGAAGCACCTAAAAGTACTTCTCAAAAATACTTTTCCACAAAACGAGACAAACTCCTCCACTATTTACTTCACACACCATAAAAGTACTTTTAAAATCTTTGATTCCATCTAAACACTTCCTAAGTAACTTCACCTATATGTTAAAGCCATGTCTAAGTTCTACAAAGAGATTAATTAGAAGCAAATCTCATGAATTGGACTCTGCATTTCTTCCCCCTTTTCTGCTAACAAGTTCACACAGCCTACAAGGCAAAGAGTCGAGGCTAAGTCCTCTGGTTCTTCCATAATTGCCCAGCACACCACATCTTCTCCAAGCATGATATTCTGCATAAGCCACTGAATCATTAGCCAAAGCCTTAACGTACAAAGCCAAATCTTCCAGGCTGCTGAACGTGGAGCCGTCGATGACGGAATGTGGCGGCACAAAGTCGTCGACGTTCGGAGCTCCGAAGTAGATGGGGACGGCGGCGGAATCCAAGGCGTAGAAGAGCTTCTCTGTGACGTAGCTTTGCGTCCAGGTGTTTTCTATGGCGAGGACGAACTTGTAGTGGGACATGGCACAGTGAAGGTGGTCCCACCATCTTGGGGAAGAAGATTGGGTACAGTGAGGGTAGAAGGAGAGAGCCTTGTTTCTGCCATTAACGTTGTTGAGGCACTTGCCAAAGGAATGGTGAGGCAACATTGAGAGAAGCTTTTGAGCTATCTTGTTTCTTTTGGATACACAGTGGGACGATGACCAGTACACTAATGGGCCCTGAAAGATGAAAAATACTATTTTCTGAGCCAATAACCTTATAACTCAATGGCATGATTGCATGAGAGTGACCCTATAAGTGGGAAGTTATGAGTTCAATTCTGCTTGTAACCTCAAGACCAGATTATTAGTGTCTTTCAAAAAAGAATGTAATATTTAAAAAAGGAAAAATACTCTTTCGTTACATTTCATGTAACATACACTTTGAGCCAATGACCTTATAACCTAGTGGCATGACAGTATGAAAGTAACCTTATAAATAAGAAGTCATAAGTTCAATTCTGCTTATAACTTCAGACTTAGACCATTAGTGTCTTTCCTAAAAGAAATGTAATATTTAAAAAATTTCTCAAGCTTTCTAATATGGAAGGAAGAGATTATGTATATATGAACCTCATAATTAATGTCAAAAACTATTTAGTGGATAAGGGATTATTGTTATTATTATTATTATTAGTATGAAGAATGGACGAGGACTTACAGTGTTCTTGTGAGAGGAAACGTGGTAGTTTCGGTTGTTGTGGAAGAAGGCACCGGCATAGGTTGTCTGGATATCATCATCAGCATGATAACTGATGAATATGTCCTCACGGCCTGTTCTTTTTCTGTCTGGTTCCAGATCCATATATACCCTTACTGGTTCTCCAACCTTCCTCTGTTCATAACACATGAATCAATCATGAACAACAAGCACACTTGTAAATATTGATATGTCTAATCACTATTATTCTGCCTATCTAAGATGCTCTATCATACAAGTATTTTCCTGCTGAAGACGCCATTATTGACTTTCACTCTGTATATCCCAAAAAGATGAAAAAAAAGAGATCAAATTCTGATTCAAATGTACCATATATGAATAAGATTTAGTTTCATCACTTTATCCAAAAGACACCCAATTCCTAATTTCATCCATATATATAAAACACCCGGTTCTTATTTTCATTGGTGCTTTCAATCAAACACATCTTGATCACTAACTAAAGCTGATCAAAACTAAAGAAGAGATATATATGTGTACCCGAAGTGGAGGCTTAGTGCTTTCAAACAAGAGAGCATCAGGTTTATCAGCAAGAACAGGAGATTTAGTCCACAAGCAGCTCAAACCACACGGACAAGAGTACAAGTTATCCAAATTATCAGGAATCCACGTTGGCCCTTTCACCAAAACATTCACATGCTTCATCTTTAAACCCTCACACACCCCATGAATCTCTTCTTTGAAAGAAGAAGAAGAAGAAGAAGAAGCATTATCTGTATAATTCTGCAGTTTCTTCTTAAACTCATCACAACCCACTTGAGAATCCCACTCCTTAAAGGCACCAAGCAGATCGGTGAAGCCATGACCTTCATGATGAATATCAGCCCAGCTTGAAGTATCGTTATTGAAGATGCTGAATGAAGGTAAAGAATAAAAGTATATCGATGGAGGGAGCTCGATGGTCCCAGAGATCATCAGAATCAGAACAACGAAACACATTGCATTGACGATGCCTATGAGTTTATTATAAGTAGGACAACAACGTGTAATTACTCTCTTTCTCTCTAACATCTTAATTCCCAGAGGAAATTAAATATCAAATGATCAGAACACCAGAAAGCAAGCATATATATAGAGAAGTCAGGAATGAAAACAAACGATCACTGTTAGACTCAAAAATGCAGATACATCGATACAAAGAAAACTGGGTCCAGATTTGTGTGAGCACAGAGATAGATTTGTTGTTTTCTCGGGAAAGTGAAGGAAGATACGTGTTGACTGAAAGCATGCAGAAATTGGAGAAGATGACACACGCGTTGATGGCGATTTGAGGCACCGGGCTCGCGTGCGTTCATGCATGCTGCTCCAAAAGAACGGCAGTGCCAGATAAATCTATATATATATATATATATATATAAATGAACGATATTGTGATGTTCTGATTTTGAAATGATCGATGGAAAGAAACAGTGAGAAGAATATCCAAAGAATGAGTCTTAATTGAAAAGTCACATGTAGAGAATTGTCAAATGGCCTTCTTCACGAGAATATCGAAATATGAATCTTTATGAATACGTTGAACGATCAGTGACCCAGAAAATGTTCTGCAGGGTGCAAAAATATCAATCCTAAGTGGTGTGAATTAGACTATAGAAGAGATCAGATTATGGAGAACCAGGCCGTAAAAATGAAGAGCGAAGGAGGAGGATGATAAAGACTGAGTCAATATGTTAAAAAGACAAAAGCATTTGTGTGTAAGGAATTCCAGGAATAGGTGTGGTGTAGAGATCCGAAATTAAGGCTTTTATTATAATATGAGTTATGTGATAGTGATCTATGATAACAGGCTGAGGCTTCTTATTTGGTTCTTGAAATTAATTAGGGAGAATGGCACTTAAGCAAAATATGGAAAGTTGGAAATACCAAAATAGTTTCTCATGAAGCACTTAAAGAACTATTGCTTTCGTTTCTTAATATAAGAGTTTGTTTGACTTTTAGTCTGGTTCTAATATAAAACCCCAATCTACTTGGTCTTTTATATTTATCTATTTTTTTAAAGTAATCCTTATAGTAGTTGACTAGTTGCACATGTTAAAAGTTCTATCAAATGGTAATTCTAACTAATACACATAATTAACAAAGGTATTCTAATAAATACAACACATTTTTGTTGCAAATATCTAATTTAACTAATTTTTTAATCTCTCCATATTACTCAACTAGATTTTATATTAAAGACCAGGTATTATAGAATTAACTTTCTTTGTGAAATGACTTAATTTCTGTCACCGTCTTATTTATTGGTGTTATTTATTAAACTGAGTTGTCATTTTATTTTTTTTGCCTGAAAATTAAGGGTATTTACATGATCTCACTACAAAATTTAATTTCAAATTAGTCCTTAAGAGTTTACGGTAATAACGTAATTTCAAGATCTTTTGTGTCTTTCTCTCAATTAAATTATCTCCAAATTTATTACCAAGTCGGGCGCAGCCGGTTGGGCCGCTTGCTTCAAATGGTCCATAAATCTGGGCTTAAAATAAAAGACCCACGTGGCCAAGACTTTACATTAAAAAAAAAAAAGTATACAGGAAAAGACTAGTTTTTTACGGTGGCGATTTTGTTTTTGCCCGAATTAAGATTTGAATATGTGTTGAGAGAGATGTCTCCACAGCACCTTGAAAAGTATCATCTCCGTTCAAAAGAATGAAATGTGATGTTTGGCAACCTGAAAAGTATTATACTCCTTCACATATTTATTTTTCTAAACCGTAAAAACGCTTTTGAAACTATAGTTTGATTTACATCCAAATACTCCCGTGGTATATAAAAGATGTATCTAATTTTATAGGAAAAGATTGTTGGCAAAAAAAGTTTTATCCAAAAAACTTTCAATTTATTTTATTTTAATTTTTAATATTTAATATATAATGTTTAAAATTTTTTGACTGAATGAACTCAAGTTGGCCTTAACTTTCGATGAAAAACAATAGTTTCAACGGGACATGGCAAGGAAGTTTTAGGACTTTAGGTGATAATTCAAATGCCTCATGGGAACCGCTCTGAGAAGCGTTATAAAGCTCCAGCCCCTTCAACTTCTGCTTCCCTCGTCGTATAGCCTCGAGGAATTCTCAAAGTTCGTTTCTTTCCGGCATTCTCTTTCTATCTCTAATTCTTGGAGCCCCGCCAAACCCCGCCTCAGAGCTAAAACCCTTGGGTTTCTGAGTTACGCATCAATGGCCACGAGCTCACCGTTGCGTCATCAAGTGAGGGACAGGATTGAACTGTCCGATATGGAGAAGAAGATCTTTGATAGGCTCCTGGCTACCCTTCGCCAGTTCGGTTTGGAGACTCAGCTTCGAGTTGCTGGTGGATGGGTTCGGGACAAGGTATGTTGATCAACTGGGTGTTTTTTTTTTCCCCTTTTTGTGTAATTTGAAAATGCATTTTTTTAAATGACGATTAATTGTTTGTTGAAAGTATAAAACTATTGGGTGCTTGTTTCTTTTGCAGCTTCTGGGAAAAGATTGCTATGATATTGACATCGCTCTCGACAATATGATGGGTACTGAATTTGTAGATAAGGTGAGGGAGTACTTGTTGTCAGTGGGTGAGGATGCGCAAGGAGTCTGTGTTATTGAGAGGTATGTATAAGCTTCGCTGTAATTTCTATATTATCTGTAATGTGTTTTCGTTGAATGTCGTTTATATAATTAAAGGAGGATTTCTTTGGTGGTTGGTCCTGCCACTATTCTACTGGATAATTTTTCACACGGAACTTCAACTTTTGCAGTAACCCGGATCAATCCAAACACTTGGAGACTGCGAGGATGCGCCTGTTTGATATTTGGATTGATTTTGTAAACTTGAGGAGTGAAGAGTATGCTGAAAATAGCCGCATTCCTACCAAGGTATATGATTGGTACTTCTTTATTTTCGAATGGATTGTTTGTTCTATTAGGATTTCAAGTTTACTTATATGTTTAGTTTGGTTTGAAAATGAATATCATTAATAGTTTTCTTGTTAGACTGAGGGACTTTGTTTGGATGAAACTTTGCCCTTTTATTCCCATAATTAGTCACCTGCTTTAACTAGAAGTTGTTTTCATGTGCGATTGTGCCTTTCTTTCTTGTTTTGCTCAATGCTAAGTGTATTTTTCGCAAAGTTGAATGGTGTTCTGGAAATTGTTTAAAATGCACACTATCCAAGTCAAATGCCAGGATTAAAATTATATCTTGTGTGTAACAGCAAAGATTTGGCACTGCTGAAGAAGATGCGTATAGGAGGGACTTGACCATAAACAGGCATCTTTCTTTACTTATAAAATTTTTAACAGTTTTATGCACATGGCATGACAAAATTAACGATCATAAGATCCAGTTCCTTCTATTTATCTGTTGGTCACATGCGCATTTATATTTATTTTGCTCCTGCTCATATTCTGGAGGATAGTCTCATACATGGTTGTCCTTGACAGCTTATTCTACAATATCAACACTGACTCAGTTGAAGATTTTACTAAAAGAGGTGGAAACAGATCATAATTCCCTGAATAAGTTGTTTGGAGATGCACAATGCCCATTTATCTGTCAATCTGTTTTTCTTTTTGGTTCCCTGCAGGTATCTCTGACCTGAAATCTGGAAAGATAGTGACTCCTTTGCCTCCAAAGGAAACCTTTCTGGATGATCCATTAAGAGTTCTTCGAGCCATTCGTTTTGGTATGGCATAATTTTCATGAAGTGTTTGTTACTGCACATGCATATTATTGGTTAAATTTTCTTATGTGAGTTAAGCATGTGAATTAGTTTATCCTTTTCTAGCAAAAGCTACAGACATTGCTTGTGTACTATGCTTTGTTAGTGGACGAAGCCCTTCCTACTGTTCGTCTGGACTGATGAAATTCTCAGTTCTTGTAATTCCTAGCTTGTTTAGTGGAGACATTATTATTAGTTCATATGATGTGAAATCAGGACATTTCGCTCCCTGTTATGTTTGGGAATAAACAGATAGGTGTTTCATCAAGGAATAGAACCGAACTTTAGGCTGGAAGGCTAAAAATTTTTTTGTGTGAAGTTTAAAAGTTCGAGATCCATATCCATAGGCTATGTTTGGGAGTTTATGACGGAATAGAATGAAATGGAAGGTCATTTCATTCCAATGTTTGGCAGTTTAATGAGGTAATGAAAGGAGTCATTAGTGAAATGTAGTGATTGGCTTGTGAATATTCTTTACAATCTAGCAAGCTTTTAGCCAAGGAGGATAAGTTGTATTTGTACCTCATGTCTATTCCATTCCATTCTTGATCCCTCAGTTAGGAGGGACACAGCAATTGGGAGTTTGCATGATGAGCAGTGATCTTGGAGGCCATCCCGTGCTACTCCACTCCATCCTTAAAAAATCTATCAAACGTTGGCCGAATCTACTTCAACTCTTTCATTCTGTTATATTTCATCCCCCAAACATTTATACACGTGCCATTAGTTCTTGACACTATCACATAAACTTTTTGTGTTTGCTTCTGCTAATATTTTTATTGCGATCTCTTCTAAACTGTGGACATTGTTTAATATCATTGTAGGTGCTAGATTTGATTTTACTCTTGATGAAGACCTAAACTTTTGTGTGTTTGCTTCTGCTAATATTTTTATTGCTATCTCTTCTAAACTGGTGGACATTGTTTAATATCATTGTAGGTGCTAGATTTGATTTTACTCTTGATGAAGACCTGAAGAGAGCTGCAGCATGTGATGAAGTAAAAGAAGCACTGGCTGCTAAAATTAGCAGAGAGCGAATTGGAACAGAAGTACTTTTGCAATCTTGCATTTCACCTTTTTTGGTTCTTTGGAGTTTGTCTTGATTTCTTATGGAAAATTGCTTTTATTTACTCTATGCAGCACAGTTAGTTATTTATACTTTTTGTCTCTATTTTGTAGATTGATCTAATGGTATCTGGAAACCAACCTGTCAAAGCAATAACTTATATATGTGATCTGACATTATTTTGGGTTGTCTTCAGTCTTCCTCCCGGGTTTGAGCCTCCTATTACTGATGGATGTGACAGGTCTAGTTTATAAATTGGAGATCTGCATTTGCTCTTTATATCATGTTTTAAAATTTTGTATATTAATATGTTGGTACAACAGTGCAAAACCATTATTTTTCATCTAGACTATAAAATAAAATTATGATTAAAGTGGTAAAAACCCTATGCCTGTCTGTGGACATGAAACAGTTGGAATGACATACAATAAGATTATGCTTCTTTGATGTCTGAAGATTTCAAGTTCCATGGAGGTTTGGATATTTTGGCTGGTCATGCTGATCAATTGATAATTCTTCTTTATTCAGGCATTGCATTAATTACCTGGATACCACGTGGAATCTTATCCATTTAGTTGGAGAATCAAGCTTTACTGTAAGTAATGGTCTAAGTTAACCATTTTTACCTCATATTCTTGATTCACTTATTTCCCTAGTAACTAAGGAGTTTTGTTCAAGGTCATTCCTTTTCCTTTTTAGGTTTTCATGATAGTAAACAACGCTTTGCTGTGTGTTTTAGGATGAACAAAGGAGATTAACCCTGTATGCTGCTTTGTTTCTCCCCCTCAGAAGTACCGCTTACAAAGATAAGAAAGCTAAGGAGGTACTGGCCTCTTCTTATTTGATGTTGTGGTATAGTGGCTCATAATGCTAAGATGCAAAATGTATTTCTCGGGGCATGCTGAATTGTTCATATAGCATAACCTGTTGAAGTGTATGTTATACTTACAACTTATGTGTTCTTTTTCTTTTGGTATCTAATTATCGCCCTTCATGTTCTTTTCTTCTTGCAGCTATTATTTCAAGTAAATTGCTTGTTGGGTTGGCTAATATGTTTTTAATTGCAGATTCCCGTTGTCAATCATATCATCCGGGAGTCTCTCAAGAGAAAAGGTAAAGATGCAGAAAAGGTCAGTTCTCATCTCTACTGAGTGAATTCTGAATAGTTTACTGTATTCCGACTCCGGTTAATATTTGAATTATTTTGTTTGTTTGTGTTTGTTCTTCTTGATGCAGGTGCTTGAATTACACCAATCATCATATAAATTGATGTCATTAATCCCTTGTCTTGCATCAAATGGGGATGTCAATCTAGATGTTGATTGGATGAGGGATTTGGCTGATGTCCCTCTATCTTCTAGACTCCGTGTACTGACAGGTACCACATTCTTGCCACCTTGATGTTGTACCAGCATTTTGAAATTTCTTGGGCAGCTGTCAGATATAAGCCTCAGTTAATGCCCTGACATTTGGGCGATCCTTATGATTATGTTGATACGTTCTAATTTTGGTTTTTTCAATGGGTTTCTGTTGCAATTCAAGGAACCT
Organism: Neltuma alba; assembly: GCF_004799145.2. Classification (NCBI taxonomy): domain Eukaryota; kingdom Viridiplantae; phylum Streptophyta; class Magnoliopsida; order Fabales; family Fabaceae; genus Neltuma; species Neltuma alba. The sequence continues at coordinate 148,719 of NW_021637764.1, forward strand.
TTTAAAATTTTTATACTATTAGGACCTGATAACAAATTTTTAGACCATAGAAACCTAATTCAAAATTCAAAATTGAGTAAAACTTAGGCACTAAAGACAATTTAACCGTGAAATTACAAGGAATAGGACGTGATAGTATGCTCACTCTACGATTGCTTGCCTGAAGGCTGAGCCTTTTTTATCTTACCTATGAGCATTTATGCAGGCTTTCTCTTAAGAGAACTTAAAGAGTATTGGCGAGTTGCACTTTTTATATCCACATTGGTACATCCCGTTGACATTGGTGAGGCTGAGGATGAGCACTCGCAGCTGTGCAAACGAAGAGATCTATTCAAGACTCTAGAGAATTCCATAATCAAACTAGGTGAGCTAAGTGCCTTATCTTATTCATTCTCCTATATGTGCTTATCTGGCAGTCTTAATACTTCCTGTCTCCTTCGCCTAAATCTTTCGAGGTCACGGATCGACATGTTTGGTAAATTGTAGGTCTGGAAAATATTTGGGACGTAAAACCGCTGATCAATGGGAAAGAAGTTATGAGTGCCTTGCAGCTTAAAGGAGGACCACTTGTGAAGGAATGGGTAAGCTATTGTGCAGCTACCATTGTTTCTGTACTGTTCAAATATGTTGTCTACAATTGCACTCACACAGGTATCTTTACTTTTGGATTCACTTTTGGCTCACAGCTTGACAAGGCAATGGCTTGGCAACTAGCTCATCCTTCTGGAACTGCAGAGGAATGCATTGATTGGTTGAAGGAAAGCAATTCTAAGCGTGTGAAAATGGAATGAGCTTCATTGAGTTTCTTGATCATTGATTCTCTTCTGTTTATGGCTTCAATGACTGAGACTGAGACATAACACAATAGAGGCAGCAAAGCCAAGCTAGTCCCCTGATATCGATACAAATACAACTGATACACACAAACACTTCATCTGGATGGGGCCTGGAAATGTACCACATCGAACTTCTTGTCAATAGAAAGATAAGAAGGTTCATATGGGAGCTATAGAATGTAATTTGAGGGAAGTATAATCAGATAGAACTCTAGGGTTTTGTTAGCTTTTTAGGCTTAGATTTTGTTAGCCTTCATCTTTTTTGTGCAAGATTCACAAGTTAGTTTCCTTGGTTATTTCACAGATGAGGTTTTATGATCTCAGGCTTTCCTTTTTAGCTGCTGAATGGATGTTCCGCATTCGTAGCTTGACAATAATCAAAAGAAATTATCGTTTAGTTATTTTAGTTTATCTTCATTTTCAACTGAGTCCTTGTATTTTATCTTGAAGTGTCATTCTCCTTCCCGTTACCCCTTCAAGTCACCTGTCCCCCTCCATGTGCGGGGATTGAGTTTCTCGACCATGGAGATCTAATTTGCATGGTCTGGATTTATGATTTTTTTTTTTTTGAAAAAATTGTTTTAATGGGCATATCATCCATGATCTTAAAGATAAGGCTAAAGTATAGGAAGGATTACAATGAGTTCCAAAAGAAAAATAATTACAAATTAAGTCTTAAAAGTAATTTTTTTTTTATTCTGAAACTTGTCATTACAGACTGTTTAGGTTGTTATTAAGATTTTTTTAATAATTATTTCCTTTTTTTTTAGATCTTATTGTAATTCTCCCTAAAATATATTGTTAGTTTTTTAACTTTGTGTGATGTTTCAATTTAATCCCTTAATTATAAAAGATATGTTTTTAATTTTTTTAACTCTACAACTATTAACAAAAAAAAAGACATTGAGAACTTGAACATTATGAGATATTAATATATTAAGATTGATTTTCAAAACAATCATGATTGTTTTAAAAAAATTATTATTTAAGATTAATAATTTGAGTTAAAAGATTAAAAATACATTTTTTTAAGTTAAGAGACAAAATTGAAATCCTATAACTGGTCTAAAAATGATTTCTCAACTATCAGTTTTTTTTTAAAAAAATGATTTTATTATTTAAAAATTATTAATTAAAAAGTTTTAATTTAAACTGTTAAAATTAATTTTGGACATTTAGACTGTTGAAATTATTTTTGAACAGTTCAGAAACACTTTGGGTTTGTTTTTCCTAGCAAGTAGATACATCATTGCAATAAACTCAGAATAAATCAAAAAGCAAACAACAAAGGTGAACAGGGGGGGGAAAAACACAAAATTCTGCATGTACATGATGAGTTTAATCTCAAGCCATGTCCACTTGTTTGGATTCTTTGTGTCGTAGTACTATGCTTTTTCACTTATAATTTTAAACACCAAATTTCTGCATGCATGTGGTGATTAACCATTTAATCTTACCTAAAAATTGAATCTAAATTCTTTACATACGTTTAGATATGCATGGAGGTTATATATGTTGTTTAGACTGATGAGTTGGGCAAGAAATTAAATTTGAGTGAATTAAGGAGTACAACTCTAGATTTTACGATGTATAAAGTAAGCATATGAGAAAATTTTTGTTTCAATTTACATAAAAACACTTTCTAAAAGTGCTTTTACGGTGATTCAAACTCCCCTTTAATTTCGCTAGTAAATATGACTCTTTTCTATATCTAAAATAAGAATTATTTATTTGGTTCTTAATATAAGACATATTTTTTTATTTATTAATTTTTCTTAAATTATACATATCCTCAACCATAATTAAATAGAAAAAAGAGGGAGGATATTAAAAAAGATTATTATAGTATTTTAGGAAAAAAATATTATATTTTTTATAATTAGCTAACTTTTCTGACTTTCTTAATCTAATTAAATTAGTTAAATAGATCTTATATTAAGAATAGAATAAATGCTATTTAGATTTCAAAATTCCATTAGAAAAATTTAATTATGAAAACTACAAGTGTGCATGGATATTTTAATTTAATTCAAATTTTAAAAGACACGTATTCCCAATATAAATAGTATTAGAAAAAACTTTAAATTGGCAAATTCACATAATCAATCCAAATTAAATTGTCAAATTGAGATCATCCTCTACCGATAATCAAAATCAAGTATCAACAATATCTTAAATGAAACAGAAAGTGAAACACGTCCATGCAAAAACGACCAAACTTGTAGCAGGGAAGGAAGGTTCCTTCATTGGATAGCGAAAGCGAAGTCTAAACAAGTGAAGAGATAAAGAACGTGCAGAAACATTGTGATTTGTGATTCCCATTTGGATCAATGATGAAGCATTCACTGGCGTTTGCGGTTCTTTTGATTTCCTTTTCGCTCTTCAATTCCTTATCGTTTTCTTCAGTTCAGCCTTTCTCGGTGGACGGGACGGTGTTGCAGTTGGATGAATCGAACTTCGATTCCGCCATATCGACGTTCGATCGTATTTTGGTTGACTTCTATGCTCCATGGTGTGGTCACTGCCAGCGTCTCTCTCCCGAGGTACCTTTCTTTCCTTACTTTCTAATATGCACTCTGAATAATTGCTGCGGATAATTTGACGGCGTTTGACAGTATTTAACCATTCATGTTTCACCTTTGGGTTTGAGAACGCTTATAGAAGTTTTGATTCACCTTGAAACTCATTAGGAAGTGTTTTTTCAAAAAAAAAAGAAATTAAAATGCGGGATTTATCGGTTCATTCGCATGTTGATGGATAGTTGCTTCAATTTGATGACCTGAGAAATGCCTTACTAATTTTAATCTATACATTTGGTAATGCTCGTTAAGAGATACAGTATTCGTGCTTCGAAATATTTAGTCATGCAGTCATGCGTAGACAGTACTAAAACCAGAGATGATTGGTTTAAGCCATGATGATGCATAGTTTTTCTTCTTTGTATTGCCTGACAAGACGACAACAGAGGAAAATTAAACATCCATCAATAATATGTGTTATTGATGCTAGACACAAGGTGCCAAGTTGTTAAATTTTGTCAATGACTTGATAAGCTTAAGATCATTTCATAGATCATGAGTTTTCTGCAAACGGTATTAGATATGTGATCTAACACAGCAAATCACTGTTTGACTTTTCTTATTCAAACATGCCTGATTGTGATTTATGTTTCACTTCAAGTGAGTAGGATGAAATATCTAATTTGTCACCTTGCAGTTAGATGCAGCTGCACCTGTACTTGCAGCCTTAAAGGAACCCATAGTCATAGCAAAAGTGGATGCAGACAAGTTTACCCGTCTTGCGAAAAAATATGACGTTAAGTATGTTTCTTTTTCCCTGTAAATTGCTTGTTGAATCGATATTTATTTCCAGATGATACTAATGTTGTTTTCCCACTCCAGTTTCCTTTGAAATGTGAAATGTCCATCGTGTTTCTCTTTGTTCTGGCCCCCATTTATTTCATCATTTTTTTGCAATTAAAATTTATTTTTAAAGGGAATTAGCTTAGAATATTAATTCTTTCCTTACTGGAAATGAACTTATGCTAAACTTTTATGCTGTGATGTAGTGCTTATCCTTCCCTTATGCTGTTTATACATGGTGTACCCACAGACTACCGTGGACCAAGGAAAGCAGATCTACTAGTTCATTATCTAAAGAAATTTGCTGCTCCAGATGTTACCGTTCTTGATTCAGATTCTGCTATTAATAACTTCATTGAAGCAGCCGGCACTTTATTCCCCATATTTATAGGTTTTGGGTTGAGTAGTTCTATGATAGAAAAGTCAGCCATTAAGTATAAGAAAAATGCATGGTTCTCCGTGGCAAAGGATTTTTCAGAGGATGTCATGGGATCACATCATTTTGATAAGGTTCCTGCTCTGGTTTCCATTAATCGGGATTACAATGAGTGGAGCACTTTATATGGGCCCTTTGAAGGTTAGTTTATACTCAGATCTTAAATTGTTTTATTTAGATATTAAATATCACTTCCCTGAATCTCTCTCCTCTCTTATGCATTTCTTCATGCCACTGCATCGAGTTTTACAGTTCCTGGAGTTTTTGCTGGAATCTGTTTCTCTGTTTATGATATTTTGAATAATTTGTTCCTTATATTTGCTTTTCTAGAACAGATGTCATTAGGTTCCACTTCTAGGTTGAATATAAAGATAAAGAAAATCCTTCAAAAGATGAGAGTAAAAGAGCAGCAGAATGTTAAGTCCTTCAATTTTTCCCACTTCTATGTCGGTGATGGTACATCTCTACTTCCGAACAATATAAGAGTGATGAAGCCAATATCCCAATATACTGTATATATTTGAAATGTTCTGTTGCTTCAGTAGAAACCAACATGGTGTTGTGAGCTTATCAAAACGTACTAATACATACCACATTGCATGTTGTGACACATTTGTGCTGTCCTTCAATTTTAATATTTTAAATGCCTCAACTTCAATGCATCATTTTAAATTTTCTTGGTATTGTTCATGTCTTCAAAATCAGAGAAGTCATTGGAAGATTTTGTGAAACAAAACCTGATTCCCTTAGTGGCACCTGTATCCTTTGACACACTAAAGTTGATGGAAAGTGATGGGAGGAGAATTGTCTTGACAATTTTCGACGACGAGGATGAAGAAAGATCAAAGAAATTCATTAAGCTTTTAAAGGCTGCTGCATCTACAAATCGTGACTTAATATTTGGTTATGTTGGTGTTAAACGGTTGGAAGATTTTGCTGAAAAATTCAACCTCAATAAGTTACCAAAGATGGTTGTTTGGGATGGAAGTGATGACTATCTATCTGTAAGTTAATGTTTCATACCTTGAAAGAATTTCTGTTTCGTCAAGTTCGCTCCAATTTTATCTCACTATATGATAATCGGTTTCCATTTGTTTTACTTAGAGGTGTAATCTCAAGTTTACCTCTTTGTCTTGCTCTGAGACTCCTTATCCCTTGCATGCCTTATCAACATCGATATATTGCATATATTGGGTACTTGGTATGCGAGCATGCTAATAATGGTCCTTTGACCATTGGATCCCAAATACAGGGATCGATGATCTGGGATCTTACATAATGTTGGTGTACTAAATGCCTCCATAATGTTTATGGCTACCAAGTTTAGTGTTTTTTCATCGTCAGTCTCATGATGGTTTGGTGATGGTTGGTCCTCAAGATATGTAATTAAACTAAATAGGCGCTACACTGTTTTCTGACTAAAACTTGAACGAGACGATTTTCTAGTTTCTAGATCAACAAATGGGAATACAGAAAACTAGAGACATGTAATTAAACTGCTTTCTAATGTGCACTGTGCAGTATGATAATGATTTGCCCCTTGTATACATACGACTGTGCAGTATGATAATGATTCGCCCCTTGTATACATGCTGTCAATTTGTCCTTTTCCTAAGTGGAATTTTCTGATACGTTCTGGCCCTTAATTAATACATTTGGTCCTTTGATTTCCCTTGTGTTTTTTCCACTATCTAACTTCCTTCTCACGGTACACAAGCACATGAATTGTATCTGTGTTTTAAATCTGCTGGCTGATTTTTTTCTTTTGCCATTAAAATTTCCTCAGGATGGAGACTAATACAGTTTTTATGACCTACAGGTTATTGGTTCAGAAAGCATTGATGAGGTGGATCAGGCAACTCAAATCAGTAAATTTCTTGAAGGATACAGGGAAGGCAGAACCACACAGAGAAGACTCGGTGGCCCATCGCTCTTGCGTGCGATGAAAAAATCTTCAGCCATCAGAATCTTGTATGTCTTTATTGCCGTGATTGCAATATTGATGCTTCTGCTAGTCTTTTATAAAGGAGAAGATGATGAGTACCAGAGGGTACTCAGTGAAGGCCAGGTTGATCATGCTAGCTGCTCTGCCTTGGAGGCTGAAAGCAAAGAGTATAAACCTGAAGATAAAGAAGATTAAACATTTCATTGACATTATTATTACATATGGATCTGCTTTAGAATTGAAACAGTTATTGGCATCAGGTAGATATCATTGGCTGCAGAGTTTCACAACTTTTGTGTAGTCCAGAAAAATTCCGCATTTTATTGATGCATTTAGGTATTTATTGCAATCAATATGGGTTTAGTTATGCTAAGATGTTCTGGAGATTATAACTATCAATGCTGATTATTATTTATTGCAATGGTTTTTCTATTTAGTTTTACAATTTTCCGAAATGTATCATTCTAGTTTAGCATCTATAATGTATAGTTGAATGAAGCAGATGTACTTGTAAATACGGTGCATGGACCATACTTGTAAATAGACACTCATTCATATCACTTTGTACTCGTCCAATATTGATTAATATTTAATACTCCTCCAGTCCTTAGAACCCAATTGTTGAGTTGGTTTTGGTTCTAAATATAAGACCCATTTCTCATATTTATCAGTTTCCTCTAAATTACCCCTATGGATGCTCTCTCAACCATAATCAAGTAAAAAAGAAAGAGGAGGTATTAAAAAAGATAATTATGGTATTTTAAGAAAAATATGTCACATTTCTTATAATTAACTAATTTATCTAACTTTCTTAATCTAATCAAATTAGTTAAATGGGTCTTATATTAAGGATCGGAAAAGTACAAACTTTAGCCTCTTAAGTTTATCTTTATTTTGATTTTAGTCTTTCAAGTTTTAAATTATAAGTTTTAGTTCCTCAAATTTCTTTTTATTTATAACAATGGTGCCTATAATCCTTTACTTAAATCATTTTGCCTTTTAAGGGATCAAAACCTATAATTTGAAATTTGAGAGATCAAAATCAAATTGATAATAGAATATGCCTCTTTTAGGTTTGTAAGGTATGACGGAAAAAATGTCCCATGAGTATATGCTGTAATGTAAATTGTTGAGGTTATTTTATTCATATGTTTTGGGCATTCATAATATAATTTTGAAATGTTTAAATACTTGATTTTTTTTATTTTTTAATAAGTCAATTTATTGATTATACAAAAACAAACTTATAAAGATACAAAAATAATTTTTGACCAAGAACAGATACAAAAATAATTTTATATAGATGATGAGGGGTTATAGCCTTATCGGTTTTCTCTTGCCTTGTATTTTGTTTTTCGTTGTTTTGTTTTAATGACATTTTCACTTTGGCCAAATTGAGTTGACTTGTGAGCAATGTTTTAAAAGCCGGATCGGAAGTCGAACCGGAAAGATCAACGGGTCATGGTTCAATCGGTCGGATCGGTCGGACCGTTTGGTCAGACCGGTGATGCAATAATTAATTTAAAACAATATTATATACATATAATTAGTATATATGAAAAATATCAAATTATTAAATAATTTAGAAATGCATTTAAATAATCTAAAATTATAATGAAATCATTGAAAATGGACTAAAACCTTATATATTTAAATTTATGTATGTTTAAAATATTAATGATATTACAAATTATCAATTCATTCAAATCAAAATATTTTTTTAAACGATAGACCAAATATCAAAACAAAAAGACTAGCGACTTACGATTTTAACACCACAATATATGAAATTTTCAATGAAATAATACTCTATAGTTATAAATAGTCTAAAAATATATTAGGATATTTAAGGGGATCAATTTTTTTATTTCTTCTTTTTTTTATTAAAATTTTTAGTATTTTTTCAGTCAGGCTAAAAAACCGTCCGGTTTTCTGAAAACCGTTCCGGTTCCCGGTCCAACTCCGGTTTCCGGCTTAATAACGGCTCAACTCCGGTCCAATCCGGCTCAATTATATGAACGGTTTTTTAGTCCAAACCGAGCCGTTAACGAGTCCGGGTCACGGTTCAACCGGTTCGACCGTCCGGTCCGGTCCGGTTCTTAAAACTTGCTTGTGAGTAAGCTTGAATTGCGAAAAAAGAAGGGGGGGGGGGGGGAAAACATTAGAGGCCTATTTTGTTGACCTTTAGAAAAAAGTGTGCAAAAACCATGTCCTCAAATTGTTTTGTCCTCGTACAGGTTCAAACAAGAGAATATTTTACTTAAAGTTGCATAGAGTAATATTTTTTAAAAAATTAAGGAAAAAAATGTTTTAACAGGTTTTTTGTTGATAAGAGATAACCGTGATGTCATTCACTTGAAAAAATAATTTCAGTTGCTGATGAAGAGAAGTGACAGAAACCTAATGGCCTATTTTGAAAAACTGTTTAAGGTTATTTTTAAAATCTGTGCAGAAGAGATCAAAAAATATATTATTTACAATAAACAGGATAATTTTTTAATTACATTATGCAAAACAATATATAGAGATAAAATTTTGAGTATTTAATATAACTAAAAAATAAGATCGAAGTATTGGATACACTAAAAAAATAAAATCAAGATACTGAATGCATAATAGGTAAAATGACTTGATGCATATAACAAATAATATTAAGATGTTGAATATACTTTTGCCTTAAAATTGTTACTAAATTTCTAGATTTTATATTTTTTATACAAACTTTATGCTACACCTACTGATACAATAAAATAGTGATTTTAATACAGTACTAATAAATTATGACAAATAATTTATGTTAATGATTTTAATAAAATAATGATTTCATTTAAGGGTTGTTTTGTTTGTCCAATTTATAACTCTCAACTTGTCTCCAAAAAATTTTTAAGCATTGTTCCAGATAAGAACAGAGCAAGTCATAATCACAGCTTCATCCTTCGAGCGCGTTGGCTTATTCACGAAATTAAGCTCCCTTACCAAACAATCCAAGTGGTCCAGCTTTCATCGATGAATCAATTTGATCTCGCTTTCCCCCATAATTATTAATTATTGGTTAATTAATTCATTGATTAATCAGTTTTGGATTAATTTGATTACTTTCCCTTTCAGGTCGTACATACGCGAGCGACCCTTTCGGACTAATCTGGTCCCTTTGGCGGCGTCATATACGTTTTTCCAAGTTCCGATTATCCGCAACGTTTGGCCATTTTTTTATTTAAAATTTTATTTAAATAACGGGTTTTGCCTCTTTTTTTTTTTTTCTTTTGCCTTGAGCTCGAAACAATAATTGCCTATTATTATAATGATATTTTTGGTTTTCTGATCAATATTATGTTTTCGTAATTACCATTCGAGTGACAAACATCTTTATCAGCAAAAATCTGATTCGTTTTTCTCTAAAATCTTCCTTTTTTATGTCAAGAGAGCAATCAATTTGATACAGGTAGTGGCAGGGGCATCTAAGAATAGAAGATCCGTTTGATTCTTCTGAGAGATGGAAGCTGATGTATCCATTCTGTAGTATTTCTTTGCTAAACCCTAAATAGCGATAATCCCATCTTCCTCCGCCTCTGTTTTGGATGAGTTTTACCGATCAATTTTTGCCTTTTTGATAGTCAAAACGGTTGCTTTGATGAGAACGATGAATCTTCTTGTGTTTTTGTTATTCTCTGTAACGGCTTCATGCTATATGGCGGTGGCCAAGGTGGTGCTGATTGGGAACAACGTTACTCTATCCTTCGACGACATTGAAGCTAATTTTGGTGAGCCTGTTGGGGTTTTTTCCCCCTGTTTCCTTTTACACTAGGCATTCTCTTTGGGACTGGGAATTCAGATGAGCTAGGAGCATGGATGCTTTGTAATAAACTCGATGTTGTTGAAGCTGATTGTAGCTTAGTTCCTGGCATGTTGAGATTTTGAAATTTGAGCATAAGTAGGACTTTTCTGCAGCTTTATAGTTGGAAAACATTTTCATCCGAAATTTTTTGTATTAAATTTAGGATTTCATCTGAAAAGATAAAAAGGAGTAAGTTGATTTGCGGAACGAGCAGAAAAAGTAAGAAGGGGGGGTATAAGCATACTTTTGTGGTTGTTAGTGTATGAGACTACCTTTTGTGATGAAACTTATTTAAATCATATGCCTGTTGTTACAAAGCCAGCGCTATCTTCTTGTTTGCCTGTATTTGTGTCTATGGGAAGAAATGGAGAAGAAAGTCAATGCGATGTTATGTATGTGGTGTCTTTAAATCCACCCACCCTTTCCTCCTCTCTCTCTTTCTCTCTATACACATCATCCATCCATCCATCCATCCATCCATCTCTTGACATGAATGGCATTTTGATTTCAGCTCCAGCGATGAAAGGTTCTGGAGAATGCGGGGTCTTGTATATTGCAGAGCGGTTGACGCATGTACAGAACTGACAAATAAAGTTGAACCGCTTTCAAATACAAGTTCACCTTTTGTTTAATAATTAGAGGGGGGTGCAGCTTTGAAGACAAAGTCAGGAGAGCACAAAAGGCTGGCTTTAAAGCCGCAATTGTCTATGACAATGAAGATGATGGTGTCTTAGTTTCAAGTAATGACCAATTCCCTCATCTTGGCATTGTGTGGTTTCATGTTCTTCCTAAAGTTGGGAATTTTGTTATACACTGTTCTGTGTGGTAAAATGGCATTTTACAAATCAGAGAATCTAACCAACATTTGCATACATTGTAACTCTGAAAATGAGTTTTTAATGTTGCTTATAGGAATTGCCACAAAAGAAAGTTTTTAATATGATGTCACTTCACATAGCATTTAAAAATCTTTATACTACATGCATGTTATTTTCAATACCATATTCCTGGCTGATCTAAGCAGCACTAAATTTTAGCCATTTCCATGAACTATGAAACTGTTTTGTTAATTTCAATATTTCACATTTGAGAATTGAATGGTTCAAAAGCACTATATTGCACATTGTTCTAAATTTCTTTGGAAATTGTCATATCTTAGGAAAACATTTCCACGTAGCTTCTTTTTTCCCTTCTTGAAAGTTCTATGTTTCTGCATCTGATGTGTCCCTAAATACATAGCTGGCAGAACATGTGACTGTCAATATTTCTGTTTGGCATCTATTTCTCAAGGAAATGCTATTTGAGATCCATATGATGGTTGAAAAGTATCTTATTACATCTATAGCTAGATATTTGTGCGTTTCTCTCTCTCTCTCTATATATATATAGATGTTTGTGTGCGCATTGGTTTCACATGCAACATAATTTTCAATTTTAATTTTCTTTGAAATTTAGTGGCAGGAAATTCGGGGGGTATAAAAATACATGCGGTATTCGTAACTAAAGCCTCAGGTGAAATACTGAAAAGATATGCTGGACTGACTAACATTGAAGTGTGGCTAATTCCAAGTTTTGAAAACTCAGCATGGTCTATCATGGCAATTTCATTCATTTCCCTACTAGCTATGTCAGCAGTTCTGGCTACTTGCTTCTTTGTCCGGAGGCATCGCATACGAAGAGAAAGGCCTCAAGCTTCTCGTGTTCGTGAGTTCCATGGAATGAGTAGTCGCCTAGTGAAAGCAATGCCTAGTTTGATATTTACTGCTGTTTTAGAGGATAATTGTACATCAATGACATGTGCAATATGCCTTGAAGACTATTGTGTTGGAGAGAAGCTCAGGATTCTGCCCTGCTGTCACAGTAAGTCTCTCTATTTGATTTCTTTCTCTTTTCTTCTTCCTCTTCTTCTCTTTTTTATTTATTTATTTGTTTATTTATTTTGCCAATTTGTTTCTGTTAGTTAGTGTGGTATGACTTATGGAAATATTTTTGTGGTTGGAGTGTTGTGTTTTGTGTAGAATTTGCATATATTTTGTTGGTTGAGTACTAAATCTTATGCCCCTTGCTGCATATCCTACGCAGTGTAAACCTATGTCGTATCATTACCTGCCATATAAGGATGGTCTTGAACGGTTACGGCTATTTCATGGCCATTTCTCCTAGGGTTCATAGAAGATTAAGCATATAGTGCATAGGATGGTCATAAGTTGGTAGCATGTGTGAATAGCTTTACATCTCCCTTTCCTTGGTATTTTTCCTGGATTGTCTTCAGCTCCAAGTGTAACTTTAGGAACTTGAATTCTTGGAAGACATCTTCCAGCCATTTCTCATTAGATTTTGAAGACTAAGCATATATTGCATGGATCCGTCATAAGTTGGCAGCATGCCATGAATTGTTCTTCCAACTTTCATTCCTCTTAAGCATAACAAGTGGGGTATTATGTTCATGTTTCGTCTTTTGTCATTCCTCTGTTCCTCTTAATATTTTGATTGTTTAAATTGTGGATAATTTGAAAAATAAATTTCATGGATTGATTCAAAGCATCTCATCCTCGATAATATCTGTCAATACTTTCAAAGTTAAAATGAAGAAAACGAAAGGAAAACAAACAAGGAATCACTTGATTTCCTTTTCTCTGGGCGGGACAAACACAAACACAATAAAATAAAAAATATAAAAAATATAAAACGTAATAAATATATTGGAGTTGGTATTCTTGAACAGGTAAGTTGGGATACAATTGTAATAATCAGACTGAGTAATGAGAAATTGTGGAATACATAAGGACTTTGGTCTATCCAACCTCATGAGTTAGCTTTTGGGGTGTGTATTTGTTTCTCAGGGAGGTTCTTATAAGCTGATATTAGAGCCTTCCTTTCCATCCTAGTTTGAATCCTACAATGCAGGGGGTGATGCCATTCTTATCCCAGACCTAGAAAGTTAGCTGAAGTCGGCCTGCAGGTGTGCTGGGGTTGCAAAGTACAAGTCTTAAGTTATGAGGTTCTATTGTGGTATCTATGAGGACCTTAGATTTTCCACCAACATGAGCTAACTTTTGGGTTTTGGTTCTCCCAAAGTTTCTTATCACTCACCTACTGTTTGCATTATTTGTAACGCTTGCTTGGGCCTGTCTTGTTAGGATGATGTCCGATACGGTGCCTCTTTTGTTTTATAATTCACATATAAAACCAACTGCCTTAGTATTTGAAAACAGTATGAGATTGTTTTTTAGGAAAAAAAAAAAAATTTGGTGATGATATTCTGAAGCTTATGCTTTTGGCTTTCTTCGTCCATATACTGTATAATTAAAGTTGTGATTCAATTCAAGCATGCAGAAAATATAGTTGGTATTAATTTAGAAAAGGGCCTTTTGTTTTCTCTTTTGGGAACATTTAGAAAGGGTTTGGAACATTTTTTCTCCTCCTCCTCTTTTGCATACAATGAAAAGAAATATTGGAACGTGTGAACATCATTATCCAAACCTACTCTAACTACATTGCTTATTTTGGCATGAATATCTCTCCTTTACCCCCCGAAAAATCTCAATGTTAGAAGAGTTCTACTTAGTTAATCTTACTCCAAACAGAAGAAATTAATAACATGAAGAAAAAATCTGCATGATAAGTTCAAAAAAATCCCATTGCACGTTTAGATGAACCTGATGAGGATTTCTGATAATGTCAAAGTGAGGCTCTTCATACAAATCTAATCAGTTTAAAAATGTTGGAGCATGCAGAGAAGGCTTGTTAACTTTCTTTGCTTTAAATTCTAACAGGAAAAACTATATACTTCTGAGTGCTGCAGATGCAAATACAAATTTGCTTTCTCCCTTCGGTTCAAAATAAATTTAAGCAGAAGAACAAATACTCCTGTGTCTGGATGCCTTGTCCAACTAGTTGAAATACCTCACCATGGAACGAGGCAACAATTCATGAAAAATATCTTAGTTGGCCTTGACATCTGCTACAAGGCAATTAAGTTTAAATCAAATCTTTCTTTAGGAACAAATATTCTCAATCTGGGCTTCTTGTGTTCATTCTTGTTATTTGATGATCCATACTCTTCTAATTTGGTCATTGCATGCTTAAATCCAAGACATATTGCGGACTTATTGTGTTTATGCATGACTTGATAAGTTGTAACAATAACCCAAGTTTTTCTCCCTAGTTTAATGGTCTCTAACAATCTATGGTTATTCTATATATTGTTTCCTGTTTGATGTAGTCTGATACAAATGCATATGAAAAATGATTTTTGTTACGTAGTCTAACCAAATATTATATTTCTGATTACTTATTGGCAGAGTTTCATGCTGCTTGTGTGGATTCTTGGCTTACGTCATGGAGAACCTTTTGTCCAGTTTGTAAGCGTGATGCAAGGACTGGTCTAAGTGATCCTCCACCTTCAGAATCCACGCCGTTGCTTTCATCTGGCCCAGCATCTGGAGCATCATCGTTAGTGTCATCTGTGAGATTCATCATTAGCATCATCTTCTGCAATACAAATTGGTCGGTCATCATCACGGTCCCCATCTGTTTCTCGGGACCATTCTGTGCTAGTACTCCCTACATTCAGCCATCATTTAGGTCCCATCAGCAATCTCCCTTTATGAGTGTCAGTCGAAGCTCAGTAGATCTTAGGAATGCATCCCAAAGATCTCAAGCATCTCATTTGAATTCTCCACATTCCATGGGTTACCCATCGATGTCATCAATGAACTCAAGGTACTTGTCTCCACATATTCGAAGTCCAAGCAATGTTTCAGCAAGTTATCTTGGTTCTTCTAGTCATCGTCATCACCCACTTCGTTATAGCGGGTCAGCTGCGAGTTTTTCTCCATTTGCTTCTGCCCAGTCCCTTCCAGAATGCTGAGTCTTGAACCAAATTTTGGATTACAATTGTGAGGCCTGCACCGCATTTGCAGATAGTCATGAAAAAAGGAGGAAACAACATTTAAAAAATTCTCTGACATCTGCACTAAATCAGATGGTTGTCGTTCTGACTAACGATCTGCTCCATCCTTGTTACTGCTCGGATCGTGTTGTGGTCACATTTGGCGGTTGATTTCTTCATGCTCAGATGTACACCGTAAGATCACTGTGTAGTGTTTGTTTTATTCTGGTTGATGTTCTTGCATTTTCAGGTTGATGTGTTTGCCTAAGTCATGATGATTCTGCCGTTTGCGCTGGGTTGATATTCACCATGCATATTCTTCGTTTTCAAAATATACAG